>NW_026970579.1:0-222080 GCF_028390025.1 Pseudophryne corroboree
ATACCGTCCACAGAGTGACATAGAATGTAATAATACACAGCACCCGCTCCAGTATACCGTCCACAGAGTGACATAGAATGTAATAATACACAGCACCCGCTCCAGTATACCGTCCACATAGTGACATAGAATGTAATAATACACAGCACCCGCTCCAGTATACCGTCCACATAGTGACATAGAATGTAATAATACACAGCACCCGCTCCAGTATACCGTCCACAGAGTGACATAGAATGTAATAATACACAGCACCCGCTCCAGTATACCATCCACAGAGTGACATAAAATGTAATAATACACAGCACCCGCTCCAGTATACCGTCCACAGAGTGACATAAAATGTAATAATACACAGCTCCCGCTCCAGTATACCATCCACAGAGTGACATAAAATGTAATAACACACAGCACCCGCTCCAGTATACCGTCCACAGAGTGACATAGAATGTAATAATACACAGCACCCGCTCCAGTATACCGTCCACGGAGTGACATAGAATGTAATAATACACAGCACCCGCTCCAGTATACCGTCCACAGAGTGACATAGAATGTAATAATACACAGCACCCACTCCAGTATACCGTCCACATAGTGACATAGAATGTAATAATACACAGCACCCTCTCCAGTATACCGTCCACAGAGTGACATAGAATGTAATAATACACAGCACCCGCTCCAGTATACCGTCCACAGAGTGACATAGAATGTAATAATACACAGCACCCGCTCCAGTATACCGTCCACAGAGTGACATAGAATGTAATAATACACAGCACCCGCTCCAGTATACTGTCCACAGAGTGACATAGAATGTAATAATACACAGCACCCGCTCCAGTATACCGTCCACAGAGTGACATAAAATGTAATAATACACAGCACCCGCTCCAGTATACCATACACAGAGTGACATAAAATGTAATAATACACAGCACCCGCTCCAGTATACCGTCCACAGAGTGACATAGAATGTAATAATACACAGCACCCGCTCCAGTATACCGTCCACAGAGTGACATAAAATGTAATAATACACAGCACCCGCTCCAGTATACCGTCCACAGAGTGACATAGAATGTAATAATACACAGCACCCGCTCCAGTATACCATCCACAGAGTGACATAAAATGTAATAATACACAGCACCCGCTCCCGTATACCGTCCACATAGTGACATAGAATGTAATAATACACAGCACCCGCTCCAGTATACCGTCCACAGAGTGACATAGAATGTAATGATACACAGCACCCGCTCCAGTATACCGTCCACAGAGTGACATAGAATGTAATAATACACAGCACCCGCTCCAGTATACCGTCCACAGAGTGACATAAAATGTAATAATACACAGCACCCGCTCCAGTATACTGTCCACAGAGTGACATAGAATGTAATAATACACAGCACCCGCTCCAGTATACCGTCCACATAGTGACATAGAATGTAATAATACACAGCACCCGCTCCAGTATACCGTCCACATAGTGACATAGAATGTAATAATACACAGCACCCGCTCCAATATACCGTCCACAGAGTGACATAGAATGTAATAATACACAGCACCCGCTCCAGTATACCGTCCACAGAGTGACATAGAATGTAATAATACACAGCACCCGCTCCAGTATACCGTCCACAGAGTGACATAAAATGTAATAATACACAGCACCCGCTCCAGTATACCGTCCACAGAGTGACATAGAATGTAATAATACACAGCACCCGCTCCAGTATACCGTCCACAGAGTGACATAAAATGTAATAATACACAGCACCCGCTCCCGTATACCGTCCACATAGTGACATAGAATGTAATAATACACAGCACCCGCTCCAGTATACCGTCCACAGAGTGACATAGAATGTAATGATACACAGCACCCGCTCCAGTATACCGTCCACAGAGTGACATAGAATGTAATAATACACAGCACCCGCTCCAGTATACCGTCCACAGAGTGACATAAAATGTAATAATACACAGCACCCGCTCCAGTATACTGTCCACAGAGTGACATAGAATGTAATAATACACAGCACCCGCTCCAGTATACCGTCCACATAGTGACATAGAATGTAATAATACACAGCACCCGCTCCAGTGTACCGTCCACAGAGTGACATAAAATGTAATAATACACAGCACCCGCTCCAGTATACCGTCCACATAGTGACATAGAATGTAATAATACACAGCACCCGCTCCAGTGTACCGTCCACAGAGTGACATAGAATGTAATAATACACAGCATCCGCTCCAGTATACCGTCCACATAGTGACATAGAATGTAATAATACACAGCACCCGCTCCAGTATACCGTCCACAGAGTGACATAGAATGTAATAATACACAGCACCCGCTCCAGTATACCGTCCACATAGTGACATAGAATGTAATAATACACAGCACCCGCTCCAGTATACCGTCCACATAGTGACATAGAATGTAATAATACACAGCACCCGCTCCAGTATACTGTCCACAGAGTGACATAAAATGTAATAATACACAGCACCCGCTCCAGTATACCGTCCACATAGTGACATAGAATGTAATAATACACAGCACCCGCTCCAGTATACCGTCCACAGAGTGACATAGAATGTAATAATACACAGCACCCGCTCCAGTATACCGTCCACAGAGTGACATAGAATGTAATAATACACAGCACCCGCTCCAGTGTACCGTCCACAGAGTGACATAAAATGTAATAATACACAGCACCCGCTCCAGTATACCGTCCACATAGTGACATAGAATGTAATAATACACAGCACCCGCTCCAGTATACCGTCCACAGAGTGACATAGAATGTAATAATACACAGCACCCGCTCCAGTATACCGTCCACAGAGTGACGTAGAATGTAATAATACATAGCACCCGCTCCAGTATACCGTCCACAGAGTGACATAGAATGTAATAATACATAGCACCCGCTCCAGTATACCGTCCACAGAGTGACATAAAATGTAATGATACACAGCACCCTCTCCAGTATACCGTCCACAGAGTGACATAGAATGTAATAATACACAGCACCCGCTCCAGTATACCGTCCACAGAGTGACATAGAATGTAATAATACACAGCACCCGCTCCAGTATACCGTCCACAGAGTGACATAGAATGTAATAATACACAGCACCCGCTCCAGTATACCGTCCACAGAGTGACATAAAATGTAATGATACACAGCACCCGCTCCAGTATACCGTCCACAGAGTGACATAAAATGTAATGATACACAGCACCCTCTCCAGTATACCGTCCACAGAGTGACATAGAATGTAATAATACACAGCACCCGCTCCAGTATACCGTCCACAGAGTGACATAGAATGTAATAATACACAGCACCCGCTCCAGTATACCGTCCACAGAGTGACATAGAATGTAATAATACACAGCACCCGCTCCAGTATACCGTCCACAGAGTGACATAAAATGTAATAATACACAGCACCCGCTCCAGTATACCGTCCACAGAGTGACATAGAATGTAATAATACACAGCACCCGCTCCAGTATACCGTCCACAGAGTGACATAGAATGTAATAATACACAGCACCCGCTCCAGTATACCGTCCACAGAGTGACATAAAATGTAATGATACACAGCACCCGCTCCAGTATACCGTCCACATAGTGACATAGAATGTAATAATACACTGCATCCGCTCCAGTATACCGTCCACAGAGTGACATAGAATGTAATTATACACAGCACCCGCTCCAGTATACCGTCCACATAGTGACATAGAATGTAATAATACACAGCACCCGCTCCAGTATACCGTCCACAGAGTGACATAGAATGTAATAATACACAGCACCCGCTCCAGTATACCGTCCACAGAGTGACATAGAATGTAATAATACACAGCACCGGCTCCAGTGTACCGTCCACAGAGTGACATAGAATGTAATAATACACAGCACCCGCTCCAGTATACCATCCACAGAGTGACATAGAATGTAATGATACACAGCACCCGCTCCAGTATACCGTCCACAGAGTGACATAGAATGTAATAATACACAGCACCCGCTCCAGTATACGGTCCACAGAGTGACATAAAATGTAATAATACACAGCACCCGCTCCAGTATACCGTCCACAGAGTGACATAGAATGTTATAATACACAGCACCCGCTCCAGTATATCGTCCACAGAGTGACATAAAATGTAATAATACACAGCACCCGCTCCAGTATACCGTCCACAGAGTGACATAAAATGTAATAATACACAGCACCCGCTCCAGTATACCGTCCACAGAGTGACATAAAATGTAATAATACACAGCACCCGCTCCAGTATACCGTCCACAGAGTGACATAGAATGTAATAATACACAGCACCCGCTCCAGTATACCGTCCACAGAGTGACATAGAATGTAATAATACACAGCACCCGCTCCAGTATACCGTCCACATAGTGACATAGAATGTAATAATACACAGCACCCGCTCCAGTATACCGTCCACAGAGTGACATAGAATGTAATAATACACAGCACCCACTCCAGTATACCGTCCACAGAGTGACATAAAATGTAATAATACACAGCACCCGCTCCAGTATACCGTCCACAGAGTGACATAAAATGTAATAATACACAGCACCCGCTCCAGTATACCGTCCACAGAGTGACATAGAATGTAATAATACACAGCACCCGCTCCAGTATACCGTCCACAGAGTGACATAGAATGTAATAATACACAGCACCCGCTCCAGTATACCGTCCACGGAGTGACATAGAATGTAATAATACACAGCACCCGCTCCAGTATACCGTCCACAGAGTGACATAAAATGTAATGATACACAGCACCGGCTCCAGTATACCGTCCACGGAGTGACATAGAATGTAATAATACACAGCACCCGCTCCAGTATACCGTCCACAGAGTGACATATAATGTAATAATACACAGCACCCGCTCCAGTATACCGTCCATAAAATGTAATAATACACAGCACCCGCTCCAGTATACCGTCCACAGAGTGACATAAAATGTAATAATACACAGCACCCGCTCCAGTATACCGTCCACACAGTGAGATAAAATGTAATAATACACAGCACCCGCTCCAGTATACCGTCCACAGAGTGACATAGAATGTAATAATACACAGCACTCGCTCCAGTATACCGTCCACAGAGTGACATAGAATGTAATAATACACAGCACCCGCTCCAGTATACCGTCCACGGAGTGACATAGAATGTAATAATACACCGCACCCGCTCCTGTATACCGTCCACAGAGTGACATAAAATGTAATGATACACAGCACCGGCTCCAGTATACCGTCCACGGAGTGACAAAGAATGTAATAATACACAGCACCCGCTCCAGTATACCATCCACAGAGTGACATAGAATGTAATAATACACAGCACCCGCTCCAGTATACCGTCCACAGAGTGACATAGAATGTAATAATACACAGCACCCGCTCCAGTATACCGTCCACAGAGTGACATAGAATGTAATAATACACAGCACCCGCTCCAGTATACCGTCCACAGAGTGACATAGAATGTAATAATACACAGCACCCGCTCCAGTATACCGTCCACAGAGTGACATAGAATGTAATAAGACACAGCACCCGCTCCAGTATACCGTCCACAGAGTGACATAAAATGTAATAATACACAGCACCCGCTCCAGTATACCGTCCACAGAGTGACATAAAATGTAATAATACACAGCACCCGCTCCAGTATACCGTCCACAGAGTGACATAGAATGTAATAATACACAGCACCCGCTCCAGTATACCGTCCATAGTGACATAGAATGTAATAATACACAGCACCCGCTCCAGTATACCGTCCACAGAGTGACATAGAATGTAATGATACACAGCACCCGCTCCAGTATACCGTCCACAGAGTGACATAGAATGTAATAATACACAGCACCCGCTCCAGTATACCGTCCACAGAGTGACATAGAATGTAATAATACACAGCACCCGCTCCAGTATACCGTCCACAGAGTGACATAGAATGTAATAATACACAGCACCCGCTCCAGTATACCGTCCACAGAGTGTCATAAAATGTAATAATACACAGCACCCGCTCCAGTATACCGTCCACAGAGTGACATAAAATGTAATGATACACAGCACCCGCTCCAGTATACCGTCCACAGAGTGACATAAAATGTAATAATACACAGCACCCGCTCCAGTATACCGTCCACAGAGTGACATAAAATGTAATAATACACAGCACCCGCTCCAGTATACCGTCCACAGAGTGACATAGAATGTAATAATACACAGCACCCGCTCCAGTATACCGTCCACAGAGTGACATAGAATGTAATAATACACAGCACCCGCTCCAGTATACCGTCCACAGAGTGACATAGAATGTAATAATACACAGCACCCGCTCCAGTATACCGTCCACAGAGTGACATAGAATGTAATAATACACAGCACCCGCTCCAGTATACCGTCCACAGAGTGACATAAAATGTAATAATATACAGCACCCGCTCCAGTATACCGTCCACATAGTGACATAGAATGTAATAATACACAGCACCCGCTCCAGTATACCGTCCACAGAGTGACATAGAATGTAATAATACACAGCACCCGCTCCAGTATACCGTCCACAGAGTGACATAGAATGTAATAATACACAGCACCCGCTCCAGTATACCGTCCACAGAGTGACATAGAATGTAATAATACACAGCACCCGCTCCAGTATACCGTCCACAGAGTGACATAGAATGTAATAATACACAGCACCCGCTCCAGTATACCGTCCACAGAGTGACATAAAATGTAATAATACACAGCACCCGCTCCAGTATACCGTCCACAGAGTGACATAAAATGTAATAATACACAGCACCCGCTCCAGTATACCGTCCACAGAGTGACATAGAATGTAATAATACACAGCACCCGCTCCAGTATACCGTCCATAGTGACATAGAATGTAATAATACACAGCACCCGCTCCAGTATACCGTCCACAGAGTGACATAGAATGTAATGATACACAGCACCCGCTCCAGTATACCGTCCACAGAGTGACATAGAATGTAATAATACACAGCACCCGCTCCAGTATACCGTCCACAGAGTGACATAGAATGTAATAATACACAGCACCCGCTCCAGTATACCGTCCACAGAGTGACATAGAATGTAATAATACACAGCACCCGCTCCAGTATACCGTCCACAGAGTGACATAAAATGTAATAATACACAGCACCCGCTCCAGTATACCGTCCACAGAGTGACATAAAATGTAATGATACACAGCACCCGCTCCAGTATACCGTCCACAGAGTGACATAAAATGTAATAATACACAGCACCCGCTCCAGTATACCGTCCACAGAGTGACATAAAATGTAATAATACACAGCACCCGCTCCAGTATACCGTCCACAGAGTGACATAGAATGTAATAATACACAGCACCCGCTCCAGTATACCGTCCACAGAGTGACATAGAATGTAATAATACACAGCACCCGCTCCAGTATACCGTCCACGGAGTGACATAGAATGTAATAATACACAGCACCCGCTCCAGTATACCGTCCACAGAGTGACATAAAATGTAATGATACACAGCACCGGCTCCAGTATACCGTCCACGGAGTGACATAGAATGTAATAATACACAGCACCCGCTCCAGTATACCATCCACAGAGTGACATAGAATGTAATAATACACAGCACCCGCTCCAGTATACCGTCCACATAGTGACATAAAATGTAATAATACACAGCACCCGCTCCAGTATACCGTCCACATAGTGACATAGAATGTAATAATACACAGCACCCGCTCCAGTATACCATCCACAGAGTGACATAGAATGTAATAATACACAGCACCCGCTCCAGTATACCGTCCACAGAGTGACATAGAATGTAATAATACACAGCACCCGCTCCAGTATACCGTCCACAGAGTGACATAGAATGTAATAATACACAGCACCCGCTCCAGTATACCGTCCACAGAGTGACATAGAATGTAATAATACACAGCACCCGCTCCAGTATACCGTCCACAGAGTGACATAGAATGTAATAATACACAGCACCCGCTCCAGTATACCGTCCACAGAGTGACATAAAATGTAATAATACACAGCACCCGCTCCAGTATACCGTCCACAGAGTGACATAAAATGTAATAATACACAGCACCCGCTCCAGTATACCGTCCACAGAGTGACATAGAATGTAATAATACACAGCACCCGCTCCAGTATACCGTCCACATAGTGACATAGAATGTAATAATACACAGCACCCGCTCCAGTATACCGTCCACAGAGTGACATAGAATGTAATGATACACAGCACCCGCTCCAGTATACCGTCCACAGAGTGACATAGAATGTAATAATACACAGCACCCGCTCCAGTATACCGTCCACAGAGTGACATAGAATGTAATAATACACAGCACCCGCTCCAGTATACCGTCCACAGAGTGACATAGAATGTAATAATACACAGCACCCGCTCCAGTATACCGTCCACAGAGTGACGTAAAATGTAATAATACACAGCACCCGCTCCAGTATACCGTCCACAGAGTGACATAAAATGTAATGATACACAGCACCCGCTCCAGTATACCGTCCACAGAGTGACATAAAATGTAATAATACACAGCACCCGCTCCAGTATACCGTCCACAGAGTGACATAAAATGTAATAATACACAGCACCCGCTCCAGTATACCGTCCACAGAGTGACATAGAATGTAATAATACACAGCACCCGCTCCAGTATACCGTCCACAGAGTGACATAGAATGTAATAATACACAGCACCCGCTCCAGTATACCGTCCACAGAGTGACATAGAATGTAATAATACACAGCACCCGCTCCAGTATACCGTCCACAGAGTGACATAGAATGTAATAATACACAGCACCCGCTCCAGTATACCGTCCACAGAGTGACATAAAATGTAATAATATACAGCACCCGCTCCAGTATACCGTCCACATAGTGACATAGAATGTAATAATACACAGCACCCGCTCCAGTATACCGTCCACAGAGTGACATAGAATGTAATAATACACAGCACCCGCTCCAGTATACCGTCCACAGAGTGACATAGAATGTAATAATACACAGCACCCGCTCCAGTATACCGTCCACGGAGTGACATAGAATGTAATAATACACAGCACCCGCTCCAGTATACCGTCCACAGAGTGACATAGAATGTAATAATACACAGCACCCGCTCCAGTATACCGTCCACATAGTGACATAGAATGTAATAATACACAGCACCCGCTCCAGTATACCGTCCACAGAGTGACATAGAATGTAATAATACACAGCACCCGCTCCAGTATACCGTCCACATAGTGACATAAAATGTAATAATACACAGCACCCGCTCCAGTATACCGTCCACAGAGTGACATAAAATGTAATGATACACAGCACCGGCTCCAGTATACCGTCCACGGAGTGACATAGAATGTAATAATACACAGCACCCGCTCCAGTATACCATCCACAGAGTGACATAGAATGTAATAATACACAGCACCCGCTCCAGTATACCGTCCACAGAGTGACATAGAATGTAATAATACACAGCACCCGCTCCAGTATACCGTCCACAGAGTGACATAGAATGTAATAATACACAGCACCCGCTCCAGTATACCGTCCACAGAGTGACATAGAATGTAATAATACACAGCACCCGCTCCAGTATACCGTCCACAGAGTGACATAGAATGTAATAATACACAGCACCCGCTCCAGTATACCGTCCACAGAGTGACATAGAATGTAATAATACACAGCACCCGCTCCAGTATACCATCCACAGAGTGACATAAAATGTAATAATACACAGCACCCGCTCCAGTATACCGTCCACAGAGTGACATAGAATGTAATAATACACAGCACCCGCTCCAGTATACCGTCCACAGAGTGACATAGAATGTAATAATACACAGCACCCGCTCCAGTATACCGTCGACAGAGTGACATAGAATGTAATAATACACAGCACCCGCTCCAGTATACCGTCCACAGAGTGACATAGAATGTAATGATACACAGCACCCGCTCCAGTATACCGTCCACAGAGTGACATAGAATGTAATAATACACAGCACCCGCTCCAGTATACCGTCCACATAGTGACATAGAATGTAATAATACACAGCACCCGCTCCAGTATACCGTCCACAGAGTGACATAGAATGTAATGATACACAACACCCGCTCCAGTATACCGTCCACAGAGTGACATAGAATGTAATAATACACAGCACCCGCTCCAGTATACCGTCCACAGAGTGACATAAAATGTAATAATACACAGCACCCGCTCCAGTATACAGTCCACAGAGTGACATAGAATGTAATAATACACAGCACCCGCTCCAGTATACCGTCCACAGAGTGACATAAAATGTAATAATACACAGCACCCGCTCCAGTATACCGTCCACAGAGTGACATAGAATGTAATGATACACAGCACCCACTCCAGTATACCGTCCACAGAGTGACATAAAATGTAATAATACACAGCACCCGCTCCAGTATACCGTCCACAGAGTGACATAAAATGTAATAATACACAGCACCCGCTCCAGTATACCGTCCACAGAGTGACATAAAATGTAATAATACACAGCACCCGCTCCAGTATACCGTCCACGGAGTGACATAGAATGTAATAATACACAGCACCCGCTCCAGTATACCGTCCACAGAGTGACATAAAATGTAATGATACACAGCACCGGCTCCAGTATACCGTCCACGGAGTGACATAGAATGTAATAATACACAGCACCCGCTCCAGTATACCATCCACAGAGTGACATAGAATGTAATAATACACAGCACCCGCTCCAGTATACCGTCCACAGAGTGACATAGAATGTAATAATACACAGCACCGGCTCCAGTATACCGTCCACAGAGTGACATAGAATGTAATAATACACAGCACCCGCTCCAGTATACCGTCCACAGAGTGACATAGAATGTAATAATACACAGCACCCGCTCCAGTATACCGTCCACAGAGTGACATAGAATGTAATAATACACAGCACCCGCTCCAGTATACCGTCCACAGAGTGACATAGAATGTAATAATACACAGCACCCGCTCCAGTATACCGTCCACAGAGTGACATAGAATGTAATAATACACAGCACCCGCTCCAGTATACCATCCACAGAGTGACATAAAATGTAATAATACACAGCACCCGCTCCAGTATACCGTCCACAGAGTGACATAGAATGTAATAATACACAGCACCCGCTCCAGTATACCGTCCACAGAGTGACATAGAATGTAATAATACACAGCACCCACTCCAGTGTACCGTCCACAGAGTGACATAAAATGTAATAATACACAGCACCCGCTCCAGTATACCGTCCACATAGTGACATAGAATGTAATAATACACAGCACCCGCTCCAGTATACCGTCCACAGAGTGACATAGAATGTAATAATACACAGCACCCGCTCCAGTATACCGTCCACAGAGTGACATAGAATGTAATAATACATAGCACCCGCTCCAGTATACCGTCCACAGAGTGACATAGAATGTAATGATACACAGCACCCGCTCCAGTATACCGTCCACAGAGTGACATAAAATGTAATGATACACAGCACCCTCTCCAGTATACCGTCCACAGAGTGACATAGAATGTAATAATACACAGCACCCGCTCCAGTATACCGTCCACAGAGTGACATAGAATGTAATAATACACAGCACCCGCTCCAGTATACCGTCCACAGAGTGACATAAAATGTAATAATACACAGCACCCGCTCCAGTATACCGTCCACAGAGTGACATAAAATGTAATGATACACAGCACCCGCTCCAGTATACCGTCCACAGAGTGACATAAAATGTAATGATACACAGCACCCTCTCCAGTATACCGTCCACAGAGTGACATAGAATGTAATAATACACAGCACCCGCTCCAGTATACCGTCCACAGAGTGACATAGAATGTAATAATACACAGCACCCGCTCCAGTATACCGTCCACAGAGTGACATAGAATGTAATAATACACAGCACCCGCTCCAGTATACCGTCCACAGAGTGACATAAAATGTAATAATACACAGCACCCGCTCCAGTATACCGTCCACAGAGTGACATAGAATGTAATAATACACAGCACCCGCTCCAGTATACCGTCCACAGAGTGACATAGAATGTAATAATACACAGCACCCGCTCCAGTATACCGTCCACAGAGTGACATAAAATGTAATGATACACAGCACCCGCTCCAGTATACCGTCCACATAGTGACATAGAATGTAATAATACACTGCATCCGCTCCAGTATACCGTCCACAGAGTGACATAGAATGTAATAATACACAGCACCCGCTCCAGTATACCGTCCACATAGTGACATAGAATGTAATAATACACAGCACCCGCTCCAGTATACCGTCCACAGAGTGACATAGAATGTAATAATACACAGCACCCGCTCCAGTATACCGTCCACAGAGTGACATAGAATGTAATAATACACAGCACCGGCTCCAGTATACCGTCCACAGAGTGACATAGAATGTAATAATACACAGCACCCGCTCCAGTATACCATCCACAGAGTGACATAGAATGTAATGATACACAGCACCCGCTCCAGTATACCGTCCACAGAGTGACATAGAATGTAATAATACACAGCACCCGCTCCAGTATACGGTCCACAGAGTGACATAAAATGTAATAATACACAGCACCCGCTCCAGTATACCGTCCACAGAGTGACATAGAATGTAATAATACACAGCACCCGCTCCAGTATACCGTCCACAGAGTGACATAAAATGTAATAATACACAGCACCCGCTCCAGTATACCGTCCACAGAGTGACATAAAATGTAATAATACACAGCACCCGCTCCAGTATACCGTCCACAGAGTGACATAAAATGTAATAATACACAGCACCCGCTCCAGTATACCGTCCACATAGTGACATAGAATGTAATAATACACAGCACCCGCTCCAGTATACCGTCCACAGAGTGACATAGAATGTAATAATACACAGCACCCACTCCAGTATACCGTCCACAGAGTGACATAAAATGTAATAATACACAGCACCCGCTCCAGTATACCGTCCACAGAGTGACATAAAATGTAATAATACACAGCACCCGCTCCAGTATACCGTCCACAGAGTGACATAGAATGTAATAATACACAGCACCCGCTCCAGTATACCGTCCACAGAGTGACATAGAATGTAATAATACACAGCACCCGCTCCAGTATACCGTCCACGGAGTGACATAGAATGTAATAATACACAGCACTCGCTCCAGTATACCGTCCACAGAGTGACATATAATGTAATAATACACAGCACCCGCTCCAGTATACCGTCCATAAAATGTAATAATACACAGCACCCGCTCCAGTATACCGTCCACAGAGTGACATAAAATGTAATAATACACAGCACCCGCTCCAGTATACCGTCCACACAGTGAGATAAAATGTAATAATACACAGCACCCGCTCCAGTATACCGTCCACAGAGTGACATAGAATGTAATAATACACAGCACCCGCTCCAGTATACCGTCCACAGAGTGACATAGAATGTAATAATACACAGCACCCGCTCCAGTATACCGTCCACGGAGTGACATAGAATGTAATAATACACAGCACCCGCTCCTGTATACCGTCCACAGAGTGACATAAAATGTAATGATACACAGCACCGGCTCCAGTATACCGTCCACGGAGTGACATAGAATGTAATAATACACAGCACCCGCTCCAGTATACCATCCACAGAGTGACATAGAATGTAATAATACACAGCACCCGCTCCAGTATACCGTCCACAGAGTGACATAGAATGTAATAATACACAGCACCCGCTCCAGTATACCGTCCACAGAGTGACATAGAATGTAATAATACACAGCACCCGCTCCAGTATACCGTCCACAGAGTGACATAGAATGTAATAATACACAGCACCCGCTCCAGTATACCGTCCACAGAGTGACATAGAATGTAATAATACACAGCACCCGCTCCAGTATACCGTCCACAGAGTGACATAAAATGTAATAATACACAGCACCCGCTCCAGTATACCGTCCACAGAGTGACATAAAATGTAATAATACACAGCACCCGCTCCAGTATACCGTCCACAGAGTGACATAGAATGTAATAATACACAGCACCCGCTCCAGTATACCGTCCATAGTGACATAGAATGTAATAATACACAGCACCCGCTCCAGTATACCGTCCACAGAGTGACATAAAATGTAATGATACACAGCACCCGCTCCAGTATACCGTCCACAGAGTGACATAGAATGTAATAATACACAGCACCCGCTCCAGTATACCGTCCACAGAGTGACATAGAATGTAATGATACACAGCACCCGCTCCAGTATACCGTCGACAGAGTGACATAGAATGTAATAATACACAGCACTAGAGATGAGCGCCGGAAATTTTTCGGGTTTTGTGTTTTGGTTTTGGGTTCGGTTCCGCGGCCGTGTTTTGGGTTCGACCGCGTTTTGGCAAAACCTCACCGAATTTTTTTTGTCGGATTCGGGTGTGTTTTGGATTCGGGTGTTTTTTTAAAAAAACCCTAAAAAACAGCTTAAATCATAGAATTTGGGGGTAATTTTGATCCCAAAGTATTATTAACCTCAAAAAACATAATTTACACTCATTTTCAGCCTATTCTGAACACATCACACCTCACAATATTATTTTTAGTCCTAAAATTTGCACCGAGGTCGCTGTGTGAGTAAGATAAGCGACCCTAGTGGCCGACACAAACACCGGGCCCATCTAGGAGTGGCACTGCAGTGTCACGCAGGATGGCCCTTCCAAAAAACCCTCCCCAAACAGCACATGACGCAAAGAAAAAAAGAGGCGCAATGAGGTAGCTGACTGTGTGAGTAAGATTAGCGACCCTAGTGGCCGACACAAACACCGGGCACATCTAGGAGTGGCACTGCAGTGTCACGCAGGATGTCCCTTCCAAAAAACCCTCCCCAAACAGCACATGACGCAAAGAAAAAAAGAGGCGCAATGAGGTAGCTGTGTGAGTAAGATTAGCGACCCTAGTGGCCGACACAAACACCGGGCCCATCTAGGAGTGGCACTGCAGTGTCACGCAGGATGTCCCTTCCAAAAAACCCTCCCCAATCAGCACATGATGCAAAGAAAAAGAAAAGAAAAAAGAGGTGCAAGATGGAATTATCCTTGGGCCCTCCCACCCACCCTTATGTTGTATAAACAAAACAGGACATGCACACTTTAACCAACCCATCATTTCAGTGACAGGGTCTGCCACACGACTGTGACTGATATGACGGGTTGGTTTGGACCCCCCCCAAAAAAGAAGCAATTAATCTCTCCTTGCACAAACTGGCTCTACAGAGGCAAGATGTCCACCTCATCTTCACCCTCCGATATATCACCGTGTACATCCCCCTCCTCACAGATTATCAATTCGTCCCCACTGGAATCCACCATCTCAGCTCCCTGTGTACTTTGTGGAGGCAATTGCTGCTGGTCAATGTCTCCGCGGAGGAATTGATTATAATTCATTTTAATGAACATCATCTTCTCCACATTTTCTGGATGTAACCTCGTACGCCGATTGCTGACAAGGTGAGCGGCGGCACTAAACACTCTTTCGGAGTACACACTTGTGGGAGGGCAACTTAGGTAGAATAAAGCCAGTTTGTGCAAGGGCCTCCAAATTGCCTCTTTTTCCTGCCAGTATAAGTACGGACTGTGTGACGTGCCTACTTGGATGCGGTCACTCATATAATCCTCCACCATTCTATCAATGTTGAGAGAATCATATGCAGTGACAGTAGACGACATGTCCGTAATCGTTGTCAGGTCCTTCAGTCCGGACCAGATGTCAGCATCAGCAGTCGCTCCAGACTGCCCTGCATCACCGCCAGCGGGTGGGCTCGGAATTCTGAGCCTTTTCCTCGCACCCCCAGTTGCGGGAGAATGTGAAGGAGGAGATGTTGACAGGTCGCGTTCCGCTTGACTTGACAATTTTGTCACCAGCAGGTCTTTCAACCCCAGCAGACCTGTGTCTGCCGGAAAGAGAGATCCAAGGTAGGCTTTAAATCTAGGATCGAGCACGGTGGCCAAAATGTAGTGCTCTGATTTCAACAGATTGACCACCCGTGAATCCTTGTTAAGCGAATTAAGGGCTGCATCCACAAGTCCCACATGCCTAGCGGAATCGCTCCCTTTTAGCTCCTTCTTCAATGCCTCCAGCTTCTTCTGCAAAAGCCTGATGAGGGGAATGACCTGACTCAGGCTGGCAGTGTCTGAACTGACTTCACGTGTGGCAAGTTCAAAGGGCATCAGAACCTTGCACAACGTTGAAATCATTCTCCACTGCACTTGAGACAGGTGCATTCCATCTCCTATATCGTGCTCAATTGTATAGGCTTGAATGGCCTTTTGCTGCTCCTCCAACCTCTGAAGCATATAGAGGGTTGAATTCCACCTCGTTACCACTTCTTGCTTCAGATGATGGCAGGGCAGGTTCAGTAGTTTTTGGTGGTGCTCCAGTCTTCTGTACGTGGTGCCTGTACGCCGAAAGTGTCCCGCAATTTTTCTGGCCACCGACAGCATCTCTTGCACGCCCCTGTCGTTTTTTAAAAAATTCTGCACCACCAAATTCAAGGTATGTGCAAAACATGGGACGTGCTGGAATTTGCCCATATTTAATGCACACACAATATTGCTGGCGTTGTCCGATGCCACAAATCCACAGGAGAGTCCAATTGGGGTAAGCCATTCCGCGATGATCTTCCTCAGTTGCCGTAAGAGGTTTTCAGCTGTGTGCGTATTCTGGAAAGCGGTGATACAAAGCGTAGCCTGCCTAGGAAAGAGTTGGCGTTTGCGAGATGCTGCTACTGGTGCCGCCGCTGCTGTTCTTGCGGCGGGAGTCCATACATCTACCCAGTGGGCTGTCACAGTCATATAGTCCTGACCCTGCCCTGCTCCACTTGTCCACATGTCCGTGGTTAAGTGGACATTGGGTACAACTGCATTTTTTAGGACACTGGTGAGTCTTTTTCTGACGTCCGTGTACATTCTCGGTATCGCCTGCCTAGAGAAGTGGAACCTAGATGGTATTTGGTAACGGGGGCACACTGCCTCAATAAATTGTCTAGTTCCCTGTGAACTAACGGCGGATACCGGACGCACGTCTAACACCAACATAGTTGTCAAGGACTCAGTTATCCGCTTTGCAGTAGGATGACTGCTGTGATATTTCATCTTCCTCGCAAAGGACTGTTGAACAGTCAATTGCTTACTGGAAGTAGTACAAGTGGGCTTACGACTTCCCCTCTGGGATGACCATCGACTCCCAGCGGCAACAACAGCAGCGCCAGCAGCAGTAGGCGTTACACGCAAGGATGCATCGGAGGAATCCCAGGCAGGAAAGGACTCGTCAGACTTGCCAGTGACATGGCCTGCAGGACTATTGGCATTCCTGGGGAAGGAGGAAATTGACACTGAGGGAGTTGGTGGGGTGGTTTGCGTGAGCTTGGTTACAAGAGGAAGGGATTTACTGGTCAGTGGACTGCTTCCGCTGTCACCCAAAGTTTTTGAACTTGTCACTGACTTATTATGAATGCGCTGCAGGTGACGTATAAGGGAGGATGTTCCGAGGTGGTTAACGTCCTTACCCCTACTTATTACAGCTTGACAAAGGGAACACACGGCTTGACACCTGTTGTCCGCATTTCTGGTGAAATACCTCCACACCGAAGAGCTGATTTTTTTGGTATTTTCACCTGGCATGTCAACGGCCATATTCCTCCCACGGACAACAGGTGTCTCCCCGGGTGCCTGACTTAAACAAACCACCTCACCATCAGAATCCTCCTGGTCAATTTCCTCCCCAGCGCCAGCAACACCCATATCCTCCTCATCCTGGTGTACTTCAACACTGACATCTTCAATCTGACTATCAGGAACTGGACTGCGGGTGCTCCTTCCAGCACTTGCAGGGGGCATGCAAATAGTGGAAGGCGCATGCTCTTCACGTCCAGTGTTGGGAAGGTCAGGCATCGCAAACGACACAATTGGACTCTCCTTGTGGATTTGGGATTTCAAAGAACGCACAGTTCTTTGCGGTGCTTTTGCCAGCTTGAGTCTTTTCAGTTTTCTAGCGAGAGGCTGAGTGCTTCCATCCTCATGTGAAGCTGAACCACTAGCCATGAACATAGGCCAGGGCCTCAGCCGTTCCTTGCCACTCCGTGTGGTAAATGGCATATTGGCAAGTTTACGCTTCTCCTCCGACAATTTTATTTTAGGTTTTGGAGTCCTTTTTTTTCTGATATTTGGTGTTTTGGATTTGACATGCTCTGTACTATGACATTGGGCATCGGCCTTGGCAGACGACGTTGCTGGCATTTCATCGTCTCGGCCATGACTAGTGGCAGCAGCTTCAGCACGAGGTGGAAGTGGATCTTGATCTTTCCCTAATTTTGGAACCTCAACTTTTTTGTTCTCCATATTTTATAGGCAGAACTAAAAGGCACCTCAGGTAAACAATGGAGATGGATGGATTGGATACTAGTATACAATTATGGACGGACTGCCACGGTTAGGTGGTATAAAAAAACCACGGTTAGGTGGTATATATTATAATAATAATACAATTATGGATGGACGGACTGCCTGCCGACTGCCGACACAGAGGTAGCCACAGCCGTGAACTACCGCACTGTACACTGGTTGATAAAGAGATAGTAGTATACTCGTAACAACTAGTATGACACTATGACGACGGTATAAAGAATGAAAAAAAAACCACGGTTAGGTGGTATATATTATAATAATAATACAATTATGGATGGACGGACTGCCTGCCGACTGCCGACACAGAGGTAGCCACAGCCGTGAACTACCGCACTGTACACTGGTTGATAAAGAGATAGTAGTATACTCGTAACAACTAGTATGACACTATGACGACGGTATAAAGAATGCAAAAAAAACCACAGTTAGGTGGTATATATTATAATAATAATACAATTATGGATGGACGGACTGCCTGCCGACTGCCGACACAGAGGTAGCCACAGCCGTGAACTACCGCACTGTACACTGGTTGATAAAGAGATAGTAGTATACTCGTAACAACTAGTATGACACTATGACGGTATAAAGAATGAAAAAAAAACCACGGTTAGGTGGTATATATTATAATAATAATACAATTATGGATGGACGGACTGCCTGCCGACTGCCGACACAGAGGTAGCCACAGCCGTGAACTACCGCACTGTACACTGGTTGATAAAGAGATAGTAGTATACTCGTAACAATTAGGATGACACTATGACGGTATAAAGAATGAAAAAAAAACCACGGTTAGGTGGTAGGTATATAATAATAAATAATACAATTCTGGTCGGACGGACTGCCTGCCGTGTGCCGACACAGAGGTAGCCACAGCCGTGAACTACCGCACTGTACACTGGTTGATAAAGAGATAGTAGTATACTCGTAACAATTAGGATGACACTATGACGGTATAAAGAATGAAAAAAAAACCACGGTTAGGTGGTAGGTATATAATAATAAATAATACAATTCTGGTCGGACGGACTGCCTGCCGTGTGCCGACACAGAGGTAGCCACAGCCGTGAACTACCGCACTGTACACTGGTTGATAAAGAGATAGTAGTATACTCGTAACAATTAGGATGACACTATGACGGTATAAAGAATGAAAAAAAAACCACGGTTAGGTGGTAGGTATATAATAATAAATAATACAATTCTGGTCGGACGGACTGCCTGCCGTGTGCCGACACAGAGGTAGCCACAGCCGTGAACTACCGCACTGTACACTGGTTGATAAAGAGATAGTAGTATACTCGTAACAATTAGGATGACACTATGACGGTATAAAGAATGAAAAAAAAACCACGGTTAGGTGGTAGGTATATAATAATAAATAATACAATTCTGGTCGGACGGACTGCCTGCCGTGTGCCGACACAGAGGTAGCCACAGCCGTGAACTACCGCACTGTACACTGGTTGATAAAGAGATAGTAGTATACTCGTAACAATTAGGATGACACTATGACGGTATAAAGAATGAAAAAAAAACCACGGTTAGGTGGTAGGTATATAATAATAAATAATACAATTCTGGTCGGACGGACTGCCTGCCGTGTGCCGACACAGAGGTAGCCACAGCCGTGAACTACCGCACTGTACACTGGTTGATAAAGAGATAGTAGTATACTCGTAACAATTAGGATGACACTATGACGGTATAAAGAATGAAAAAAAAACCACGGTTAGGTGGTAGGTATATAATAATAAATAATACAATTCTGGTCGGACGGACTGCCTGCCGTGTGCCGACACAGAGGTAGCCACAGCCGTGAACTACCGCACTGTACACTGGTTGATAAAGAGATAGTAGTATACTCGTAACAATTAGGATGACACTATGACGGTATAAAGAATGAAAAAAAAAACCACGGTTAGGTGGTAGGTATATAATAATAAATAATACAATTCTGGTCGGACGGACTGCCTGCCGTGTGCCGACACAGAGGTAGCCACAGCCGTGAACTACCGCACTGTACACTGGTTGATAAAGAGATAGTAGTATACTCGTAACAATTAGGATGACACTATGACGGTATAAAGAATGAAAAAAAAACCACGGTTAGGTGGTAGGTATATAATAATAAATAATACAATTCTGGTCGGACGGACTGCCTGCCGTGTGCCGACACAGAGGTAGCCACAGCCGTGAACTACCGCACTGTACTGTGTCTGCTGCTAATATAGACTGGTTGATATTTAAAGAGATATTAGTAGTATACAACAATACTATACTGGTGGTCAGGCACTGGTCACCACTCCTGCAGCAAAAGTGTGCACTGTTAATTAATATAATTGTACTCCTGGCTCCTGCTAACAACCTGCAGTGCTCCCCAGTCTCCCCCACAATTAATTATAAGCTTTTAATTTATACATTGATGACTGTGCAGCACACTGGGCTGAGCTGAGTGCACACAGACTGAGTCACACTGTGTGACTGACTGTGCTGTGTATCGTTTTTTTTTTCAGGCAGAGAACGGATATAGCAGAGAGAAGTGAACGGATATATTATATTAAATAAAAGTTAACTAGCAACTGCACTGGTCACTGACTGTGGTAAACTAACTCTGTCTGCGACTCTGCACAATCTCTCTCTATCTAATCTATCTCTATTCTAATGGAGAGGACGCCAGACACGTCCTCTCCCTATCAATCTCAATGCACGAGTGAAAATGGCGGCGACGCGCGGCTCCTTATATAGAATCCGAGTCTCGCGATAGAATCCGAGCCTCGCGAGAATCCGACAGCGTCATGATGACGTTCGGGCGCGCTCGGGTTAACCGAGCAAGGCGGGAAGATCCGAGTCGCTCGGACCCGTGGAAAAAAAAGTGAAGTTCGTGCGGGTTCGGATTCAAAGAAACCGAACCCGCTCATCTCTACACAGCACCCGCTCCAGTATACCGTCCACAGAGTGACATAGAATGTAATAATACACAGCACCCGCTCCAGTATACCGTCCACAGAGTGACATAGAATGTAATAATACACAGCACCCGCTCCAGTATACCGTCCACAGAGTGACATAAAATGTAATAATACACAGCACCCGCTCCAGTATACCGTCCACAGAGTGACATAAAATGTAATGATACACAGCACCCGCTCCAGTATACCGTCCACAGAGTGACATAAAATGTAATAATACACAGCACCCGCTCCAGTATACCGTCCACAGAGAGACATAGAATGTAATAATACACAGCACCCGCTCCAGTATACCGTCCACAGAGTGACATAGAATGTAATAATACACAGCACCCGCTCCAGTATACCGTCCACGGAGTGACATAGAATGTAATAATACACAGCACCCGCTCCAGTATACCGTCCACAGAGTGACATAAAATGTAATGATACACAGCACCGGCTCCAGTATACCGTCCACGGAGTGACATAGAATGTAATAATACACAGCAACCGCTCCAGTATACCATCCACAGAGTGACATAGAATGTAATAATACACAGCACCCGCTCCAGTATACCGTCCACATAGTGACATAAAATGTAATAATACACAGCACCCTCTCCAGTATACCGTCCACATAGTGACATAGAATGTAACAATACACAGCACCCGCTCCAGTATACCATCCACAGAGTGACATAGAATGTAATAATACACAGCACCCGCTCCAGTATACCGTCCACAGAGTGACATAGAATGTAATAATACACAGCACCCGCTCCAGTATACCGTCCACAGAGTGACATAGAATGTAATAATACACAGCACCCGCTCCAGTATACCGTCCACAGAGTGACATAGAATGTAATAATACACAGCACCCGCTCCAGTATACCGTCCACAGAGTGACATAGAATGTAATAATACACAGCACCCGCTCCAGTATACCGTCCACAGAGTGACATAAAATGTAATAATACACAGCACCCGCTCCAGTATACCGTCCACAGAGTGACATAAAATGTAATAATACACAGCACCCGCTCCAGTATACCGTCCACAGAGTGACATAGAATGTAATAATACACAGCACCCGCTCCAGTATACCGTCCACATAGTGACATAGAATGTAATAATACACAGCACCCGCTCCAGTATACCGTCCACAGAGTGACATAGAATGTAATGATACACAGCACCCGCTCCAGTATACCGTCCACAGAGTGACATAGAATGTAATAATACACAGCACCCGCTCCAGTATACCGTCCACAGAGTGACATAGAATGTAATAATACACAGCACCCGCTCCAGTATACCATCCACAGAGTGACATAGAATGTAATAATACACAGCACCCGCTCCAGTATACCGTCCACAGAGTGACGTAAAATGTAATAATACACAGCACCCGCTCCAGTATACCGTCCACAGAGTGACATAAAATGTAATGATACACAGCACCCGCTCCAGTATACCGTCCACAGAGTGACATAAAATGTAATAATACACAGCACCCGCTCCAGTATACCGTCCACAGAGTGACATAAAATGTAATAATACACAGCACCCGCTCCAGTATACCGTCCACAGAGTGACATAGAATGTAATAATACACAGCACCCGCTCCAGTATACCGTCCACAGAGTGACATAGAATGTAATAATACACAGCACCCGCTCCAGTATACCGTCCACAGAGTGACATAAAATGTAATAATATACAGCACCCGCTCCAGTATACCGTCCACATAGTGACATAGAATGTAATAATACACAGCACCCGCTCCAGTATACCGTCCACAGAGTGACATAGAATGTAATAATACACAGCACCCGCTCCAGTATACCGTCCACAGAGTGACATAGAATGTAATAATACACAGCACCCGCTCCAGTATACCGTCCACGGAGTGACATAGAATGTAATAATACACAGCACCCGCTCCAGTATACCGTCCACAGAGTGACATAGAATGTAATAATACACAGCACCCGCTCCAGTATACCATCCACAGAGTGACATAGAATGTAATAATACACAGCACCCGCTCCAGTATACCGTCCACAGAGTGACATAGAATGTAATAATACACAGCACCCGCTCCAGTATACCGTCCACATAGTGACATAGAATGTAATAATACACAGCACCCGCTCCAGTATACCGTCCACAGAGTGACATAGAATGTAATAATACACAGCACCCGCTCCAGTATACCGTCCACATAGTGACATAAAATGTAATAATACACAGCACCCGCTCCAGTATACCGTCCACAGAGTGACATAAAATGTAATGATACACAGCACCGGCTCCAGTATACCGTCCACGGAGTGACATAGAATGTAATAATACACAGCACCCGCTCCAGTATACCATCCACAGAGTGACATAGAATGTAATAATACACAGCACCCGCTCCAGTATACCGTCCACAGAGTGACATAGAATGTAATAATACACAGCACCCGCTCCAGTATACCGTCCACAGAGTGACATAGAATGTAATAATACACAGCACCCGCTCCAGTATACCGTCCACAGAGTGACATAGAATGTAATAATACACAGCACCCGCTCCAGTATACCGTCCACAGAGTGACATAGAATGTAATAATACACAGCACCCGCTCCAGTATACCATCCACAGAGTGACATAAAATGTAATAATACACAACACCCGCTCCAGTATACCGTCCACAGAGTGACATAGAATGTAATAATACACAGCACCCGCTCCAGTATACCGTCCACAGAGTGACATAGAATGTAATAATACACAGCACCCGCTCCAGTGTACCGTCCACAGAGTGACATAAAATGTAATAATACACAGCACCCGCTCCAGTATACCGTCCACAGAGTGACATAGAATGTAATAATACACAGCACCCGCTCCAGTATACCGTCCACAGAGTGACATAGAATGTAATAATACACAGCACCCGCTCCAGTATACCGTCCACAGAGTGACATAGAATGTAATAATACACAGCACCCGCTCCAGTATACCGTCCACAGAGTGACATAGAATGTAATGATACACAGCACCCGCTCCAGTATACCGTCCACAGAGTGACATAGAATGTAATAATACACAGCACCCGCTCCAGTATACCGTCCACATAGTGACATAGAATGTAATAATACACAGCACCCGCTCCAGTATACCGTCCACAGAGTGACATAGAATGTAATGATACACAGCACCCGCTCCAGTATACCGTCCACAGAGTGACATAGAATGTAATAATACACAGCACCCGCTCCAGTATACCGTCCACAGAGTGACATAAAATGTAATAATACACAGCACCCGCTCCAGTATACAGTCCACAGAGTGACATAGAATGTAATAATACACAGCACCCGCTCCAGTATACCGTCCACAGAGTGACATAAAATGTAATAATACACAGCACCCGCTCCAGTATACCGTCCACAGAGTGACATAGAATGTAATGATACACAGCACCCACTCCAGTATACCGTCCACAGAGTGACATAAAATGTAATAATACACAGCACCCGCTCCAGTATACCGTCCACAGAGTGACATAAAATGTAATAATACACAGCACCCGCTCCAGTATACCGTCCACAGAGTGACATAAAATGTAATAATACACAGCACCCGCTCCAGTATACCGTCCACAGAGTGACATAAAATGTAATGATACACAGCACCGGCTCCAGTATACCGTCCACGGAGTGACATAGAATGTAATAATACACAGCACCGGCTCCAGTATACCATCCACAGAGTGACATAGAATGTAATAATACACAGCACCCGCTCCAGTATACCATCCACAGAGTGACATAGAATGTAATAATACACAGCACCCGCTCCAGTATACCGTCCACAGAGTGACATAGAATGTAATGATACACAGCACCCGCTCCAGTATACCGTCCACAGAGTGACATAGAATGTAATAATACACAGCACCCGCTCCAGTATACCGTCCACAGAGTGACATAAAATGTAATAACACACAGCACCCGCTCCAGTATACCGTCCACAGAGTGACATAGAATGTAATAATACACAGCACCCGCTCCAGTATACCGTCCACATAGTGACATAGAATGTAATAATACACAGCACCCGCTCCAGTATACCTTCCACAGAGTGACATAGAATGTAATAATACACAGCACCCGCTCCAGTATACCGTCCACATAGTGACATAGAATGTAATAATACACAGCACCCGCTCCAGTATACCGTCCACAGAGTGACATAGAATGTAATAATACACAGCACCCGCTCCAGTATACCGTCCACAGAGTGACATAGAATGTAATAATACACAGCACCCGCTCCAGTATACTGTCCACAGAGTGACATAGAATGTAATAATACACAGCACCCGCTCCAGTATACCGTCCACAGAGTGACATAAAATGTAATAATACACAGCACCCGCTCCAGTATACCATCCACAGAGTGACATAAAATGTAATAATACACAGCACCCGCTCCAGTATACCGTCCACAGAGTGACATAGAATGTAATAATACACAGCACCCGCTCCAGTATACCGTCCACATAGTGACATAGAATGTAATAATACACAGCACCCGCTCCAGTATACCATCCACAGAGTGACATAGAATGTAATAATACACAGCACCCGCTCCAGTATACTGTCCACAGAGTGACATAGAATGTAATAATACACAGCACCCGCTCCAGTATACCGTCCACAGAGTGACATAGAATGTAATGATACACAGCACCCACTCCAGTATACCGTCCACAGAGTGACATAAAATGTAATAATACACAGCACCCGCTCCAGTATACCGTCCACAGAGTGACATAAAATGTAATAATACACAGCACCCGCTCCAGTATACCTTCCACAGAGTGACATAGAATGTAATAATACACAGCACCCGCTCCAGTATACCGTCCACAGAGTGACATAAAATGTAATGATACACAGCACCGGCTCCAGTATACCGTCCACGGAGTGACATAGAATGTAATAATACACAGCACCGGCTCCAGTATACCATCCACAGAGTGACATAGAATGTAATAATACACAGCACCCGCTCCAGTATACCATCCACAGAGTGACATAGAATGTAATAATACACAGCACCCGCTCCAGTATACCGTCCACAGAGTGACATAGAATGTAATGATACACAGCACCCGCTCCAGTATACCGTCCACAGAGTGACATAGAATGTAATAATACACAGCACCCGCTCCAGTATACCGTCCACAGAGTGACATAAAATGTAATAACACACAGCACCCGCTCCAGTATACCGTCCACAGAGTGACATAGAATGTAATAATACACAGCACCCGCTCCAGTATACCGTCCACATAGTGACATAGAATGTAATAATACACAGCACCCGCTCCAGTATACCTTCCACAGAGTGACATAGAATGTAATAATACACAGCACCCGCTCCAGTATACCGTCCACATAGTGACATAGAATGTAATAATACACAGCACCCGCTCCAGTATACCGTCCACAGAGTGACATAGAATGTAATAATACACAGCACCCGCTCCAGTATACCGTCCACAGAGTGACATAGAATGTAATAATACACAGCACCCGCTCCAGTATACTGTCCACAGAGTGACATAGAATGTAATAATACACAGCACCCGCTCCAGTATACCGTCCACAGAGTGACATAAAATGTAATAATACACAGCACCCGCTCCAGTATACCATCCACAGAGTGACATAAAATGTAATAATACACAGCACCCGCTCCAGTATACCGTCCACAGAGTGACATAGAATGTAATAATACACAGCACCCGCTCCAGTATACCGTCCACATAGTGACATAGAATGTAATAATACACAGCACCCGCTCCAGTATACCATCCACAGAGTGACATAGAATGTAATAATACACAGCACCCGCTCCAGTATACCGTCCACAGAGTGACATAGAATGTAATAATACACAGCACCCGCTCCAGTATACCGTCCACAGAGTGACATAGAATGTAATAATACACAGCACCCGCTCCAGTATACCGTCCACAGAGTGACATAGAATGTAATAATACACAGCACCCGCTCCAGTATACTGTCCACAGAGTGACATAGAATGTAATAATACACAGCACCCGCTCCAGTATACCGTCCACAGAGTGACATAAAATGTAATAATACACAGCACCCGCTCCAGTATACCATCCACAGAGTGACATAAAATGTAATAATACACAGCACCCGCTCCAGTATACCGTCCACAGAGTGACATAGAATGTAATAATACACAGCACCCGCTCCAGTATACCATCCACAGAGTGACATAGAATGTAATAATACACAGCACCCGCTCCAGTATACTGTCCACAGAGTGACATAGAATGTAATAATACACAGCACCCGCTCCAGTATACCGTCCACAGAGTGACATAAAATGTAATAATACACAGCACCCGCTCCAGTATACCATCCACAGAGTGACATAGAATGTAATAATACACAGCACCCGCTCCAGTATACCGTCCACAGAGTGACATAGAATGTAATAATACACAGCACCCGCTCCAGTATACCGTCCACAGAGTGACATAGAATGTAATAATACACAGCACCCGCTCCAGTATACCGTCCACAGAGTGACATAGAATGTAATAATACACAGCACCCGCTCCAGTATACCGTCCACAGAGTGACATAGAATGTAATAATACACAGCACCCGCTCCAGTATACCGTCCACAGAGTGACATAGAATGTAATAATACACAGCACCCGCTCCAGTATACCGTCCACAGAGTGACATAGAATGTAATGATACACAGCACCCGCTCCAGTATACCGTCCACAGAGTGACATAGAATGTAATAATACACAGCACCCGCTCCAGTATACCGTCCACAGAGTGACATAGAATGTAATAATACACAGCACCCGCTCCAGTATACCGTCCACAGAGTGACATAGAATGTAATAATACACAGCACCCGCTCCAGTATACCGTCCACAGAGTGACATAGAATGTAATAATACACAGCACCCGCTCCAGTATACCGTCCACAGAGTGACATAGAATGTAATAATACACAGCACCCGCTCCAGTATACCGTCCACAGAGTGACATAGAATGTAATAATACACAGCACCCGCTCCAGTATACCGTCCACAGAGTGACATAGAATGTAATAATACACAGCACCCGCTCCAGTATACCGTCCACAGAGTGACATAGAATGTAATAATACACAGCACCCGCTCCAGTATACCGTCCACAGAGTGACATAGAATGTAATGATACACAGCACCCGCTCCAGTATACCGTCCACAGAGTGACATAGAATGTAATAATACACAGCACCCGCTCCAGTATACCGTCCACAGAGTGACATAGAATGTAATAATACACAGCACCCGCTCCAGTATACCGTCCACAGAGTGACATAGAATGTAATAATACACAGCACCCGCTCCAGTATACCGTCCACATAGTGACATAGAATGTAATAATACACAGCACCCGCTCCAGTATACCGTCCACAGAGTGACATAGAATGTAATAATACACAGCACCCGCTCCAGTATACCGTCCACAGAGTTACATAAAATGTAATAATACACAGCACCCGCTCCCGTATACCGTCCACATAGTGACATAGAATGTAATAATACACAGCACCCGCTCCAGTATACCGTCCACAGAGTGACATAGAATGTAATGATACACAGCACCCGCTCCAGTATACCGTCCACAGAGTGACATAAAATGTAATAATACACAGCACCCGCTCCAGTATACCGTCCACAGAGTGACATAAAATGTAATAATACACAGCACCCGCTCCAGTATACCGTCCACAGAGTGACATAGAATGTAATAATACACAGCACCCGCTCCAGTATACCGTCCACAGAGTGACATAAAATGTAATAATACACAGCACCCGCTCCAGTATACCATCCACAGAGTGACATAGAATGTAATAATACACAGCACCCGCTCCAGTATACCGTCCACAGAGTGATATAGAATGTAATAATACACAGCACCCGCTCCAGTATACCGTCCACAGAGTGACATAAAATGTAATAATACACAGCACCCGCTCCAGTATACCGTCCACAGAGTGACATAGAATGTAATAATACACAGCACCCGCTCCAGTATACCGTCCACAGAGTGACATAGAATGTAATAATACACAGCACCCGCTCCAGTATACCGTCCACAGAGTGACATAGAATGTAATAATACACAGCACCCGCTCCAGTATACCGTCCACAGAGTGACATAGAATGTAATAATACACAGCACCCGCTCCAGTATACCGTCCACAGAGTGACATAGAATGTAATAATACACAGCACCCGCTCCAGTATACCGTCCACAGAGTGACATAGAATGTAATGATACACAGCACCCGCTCCAGTATACCGTCCACAGAGTGACATAGAATGTAATAATACACAGCACCCGCTCCAGTATACCGTCCACAGAGTGACATAGAATGTAATAATACACAGCACCCGCTCCAGTATACCGTCCACAGAGTGACATAGAATGTAATAATACACAGCACCCGCTCCAGTATACCGTCCACATAGTGACATAGAATGTAATAATACACAGCACCCGCTCCAGTATACCGTCCACAGAGTGACATAGAATGTAATAATACACAGCACCCGCTCCAGTATACCGTCCACAGAGTTACATAAAATGTAATAATACACAGCACCCGCTCCCGTATACCGTCCACATAGTGACATAGAATGTAATAATACACAGCACCCGCTCCAGTATACCGTCCACAGAGTGACATAGAATGTAATGATACACAGCACCCGCTCCAGTATACCGTCCACAGAGTGACATAAAATGTAATAATACACAGCACCCGCTCCAGTATACCGTCCACAGAGTGACATAAAATGTAATAATACACAGCACCCGCTCCAGTATACCGTCCACAGAGTGACATAGAATGTAATAATACACAGCACCCGCTCCAGTATACCGTCCACAGAGTGACATAAAATGTAATAATACACAGCACCCGCTCCAGTATACTGTCCACAGAGTGACATAGAATGTAATAATACACAGCACCCGCTCCAGTATACCGTCCACATAGTGACATAGAATGTAATAATACACAGCACCCGCTCCAATATACCGTCCACAGAGTGACATAGAATGTAATAATACACAGCACCCGCTCCAGTATACCGTCCACAGAGTGACATAAAATGTAATAATACACAGCACCCGCTCCAGTATACCGTCCACAGAGTGACATAAAATGTAATAATACACAGCACCCGCTCCAGTATACCGTCCATAAAATGTAATGATACACAGCACCCGCTCCAGTATACCGTCCACAGAGTGACATAGAATGTAATAATACACAGCACCCGCTCCAGTATACCGTCCACAGAGTGACATAGAATGTAATAATACACAGCACCCGCTCCAGTATACCGTCCACAGAGTGACATAGAATGTAATAATACACAGCACCCGCTCCAGTATGCCGTCCACAGAGTGACATAGAATGTAATAATACACAGCACCCGCTCCAGTATACCATCCACAGAGTGACATAGAATGTAATAATACACAGCACCCGCTCCAGTATACCATCCACAGAGTGACATAGAATGTAATAATACACAGCACCCGCTCCAGTATACCGTCCACAGAGTGACATAGAATGTAATAATACACAGCACCCGCTCCAGTATACCGTCCATAAAATGTAATAATACACAGCACCCGCTCCAGTATACCGTCCACAGAGTGACATAGAATGTAATAATACACAGCACCCGCTCCAGTATACCGTCCACAGAGTGACATAAAATGTAATAATACACAGCACCCGCTCCAGTATACCGTCCACATAGTGACATAGAATGTAATAATACACAGTACCCGCTCCAGTATACCGTCCACAGAGTGACATAAAATGTAATAATACACAGCACCCGCTCCAGTATACCGTCCACATAGTGACATAGAATGTAGTAATACACAGCACCCGCTCCAGTATACCGTCCACAGAGTGACATAGAATGTAATAATACACAGCACCCGCTCCAGTATACCGTCCACATAGTGACATAGAATGTAATAATACACAGCACCCGCTCCAGTATACCGTCCACAGAGTGACATAGAATGTAATAATACACAGCACCCGCTCCAGTATACCGTCCACAGAGTGACATAGAATGTAATAATACACAGCACCCGCTCCAGTATACCATCCACAGAGTGATATAGAATGTAATAATACACAGCACCCGCTCCAGTATACCGTCCACAGAGTGACATAAAATGTAATAATACACAGCACCCGCTCCAGTATACCGTCCACAGAGTGACATAGAATGTAATAATACACAGCACCCGCTCCAGTATACCGTCCACATAGTGACATAGAATGTAATAATACACAGCACCCGCTCCAGTATACCGTCCACAGAGTGACATAGAATGTAATAATACACAGCACCCGCTCCAGTATACCATCCACAGAGTGACATAGAATGTAATAATACACAGCACCCGCTCCAGTATACCATCCACAGAGTGACATAGAATGTAATAATACACAGCACCCGCTCCAGTATACCATCCACAGAGTGACATAGAATGTAATAATACACAGCACCCGCTCCAGTATACCGTCCACAGAGTGACATAGAATGTAATAATACACAGCACCCGCTCCAGTATACCATCCACAGAGTGACATAGAATGTAATAATACACAGCACCCGCTCCAGTATACCGTCCACAGAGTGACATAAAATGTAATAATACACAGCACCCGCTCCAGTATACCGTCCACATAGTGACATAAAATGTAATGATACACAGCACCCGCTCCAGTATACCGTCCACAGAGTGACATAGAATGTAATAATACACAGCACCCGCTCCAGTATACCGTCCACAGAGTGACATAGAATGTAATAATACACAGCACCCGCTCCAGTATACCGTCCACAGAGTGACATAAAATGTAATAATACACAGCACCCGCTCCAGTATACCGTCCACAGAGTGACATAGAATGTAATAATACACAGCACCCGCTCCAGTATACCGTCCACAGAGTGACATAGAATGTAATGATACACAGCACCCGCTCCAGTATACCGTCCACAGAGTGACATAGAATGTAATAATACACAGCACCCGCTCCAGTATACCGTCCACAGAGTGACATAGAATGTAATAATACACAGCACCCGCTCCAGTATACCGTCCACAGAGTGACATAGAATGTAATAATACACAGCACCCGCTCCAGTATACCGTCCACAGAGTGACATAAAATGTAATAATACACAGCACCCGCTCCAGTATACCGTCCACATAGTAACATAGAATGTAATAATACACAGCACCCGCTCCAGTATACCGTCCTCATAGTGACATAGAATGTAATAATACACAGCACCCGCTCCAGTATACTGTCCACAGAGTGACATAGAATGTAATGATACACAGCACCCGCTCCAGTATACCGTCCACAGAGTGACATAGAATGTAATAATACACAGCATCCGCTCCAGTATACCGTCCACATAGTGACATAGAATACACAGCACCCGCTCCAGTATACCGTCCACAGAGTGACATAGAATGTAATAATACACAGCACCCGCTCCAGTATACCGTCCACAGAGTGACATAGAATGTAATAATACACAGCACCCGCTCCAGTATACCGTCCACAGAGTGACATAAAATGTAATAATACACAGCACCCGCTCCAGTATACCGTCCACAGAGTGACATAAAATGTAATAATACACAGCACCCGCTCCAGTATACCGTCCACAGAGTGACATAAAATGTAATAATACACAGCACCCGCTCCAGTATACCGTCCACATAGTGACATAAAATGTAATGATACACAGCACCCGCTCCAGTATACCGTCCACAGAGTGACATAGAATGTAATGATACACAGCACCCGCTCCAGTATACCGTCCACAGAGTGACATAGAATGTAATAATACACAGCACCCGCTCCAGTATACCGTCCACAGAGTGACATAGAATGTAATAATACACAGCACCCGCTCCAGTATACCGTCCACAGAGTGACATAGAATGTAATAATACACAGCACCCGCTCCAGTATACCGTCCACAGAGTGACATAAAATGTAATAATACACAGCACCCGCTCCAGTATACCGTCCACATAGTAACATAGAATGTAATAATACACAGCACCCGCTCCAGTATACCGTCCTCATAGTGACATAGAATGTAATAATACACAGCACCCGCTCCAGTATACTGTCCACAGAGTGACATAGAATGTAATGATACACAGCACCCGCTCCAGTATACCGTCCACAGAGTGACATAGAATGTAATAATACACAGCATCCGCTCCAGTATACCGTCCACATAGTGACATAGAATACACAGCACCCGCTCCAGTATACCGTCCACAGAGTGACATAGAATGTAATAATACACAGCACCCGCTCCAGTATACCGTCCACAGAGTGACATAGAATGTAATAATACACAGCACCCGCTCCAGTATACCGTCCACAGAGTGACATAAAATGTAATAATACACAGCACCCGCTCCAGTATACCGTCCACAGAGTGACATAAAATGTAATAATACACAGCACCCGCTCCAGTATACCGTCCACAGAGTGACATAAAATGTAATAATACACAGCACCCGCTCCAGTATACCGTCCACATAGTGACATAAAATGTAATGATACACAGCACCCGCTCCAGTATACCGTCCACAGAGTGACATAGAATGTAATAATACACAGCACCCGCTCCAGTATACCGTCCACAGAGTGACATAAAATGTAATAATACACAGCACCCGCTCCAGTATACCGTCCACAGAGTGACATAGAATGTAATAATACACAGCACCCGCTCCAGTATACCGTCCACAGAGTGACATAGAATGTAATGATACACAGCACCCGCTCCAGTATACCGTCCACAGAGTGACATAGAATGTAATAATACACAGCACCCGCTCCAGTATACCGTCCACAGAGTGACATAGAATGTAATAATACACAGCACCCGCTCCAGTATACCGTCCACAGAGTGACATAAAATGTAATAATACACAGCACCCGCTCCAGTATACCGTCCACAGAGTGACATAGAATGTAATAATACACAGCACCCGCTCCAGTATACCGTCCACAGAGTGACATAGAATGTAATAATACACAGCACCCGCTCCAGTATACCGTCCACAGAGTGACATAGAATGTAATAATACACAGCACCCGCTCCAGTATACCGTCCACAGAGTGACATAGAATGTAATAATACACAGCACCCGCTCCAGTATACCGTCCACAGAGTGACATAGAATGTAATAATACACAGCACCCGCTCCAGTATACCGTCCACAGAGTGACATAGAATGTAATAATACACAGAGCTTTTATCAGTGCGATGATCGGGGCTGGAGCTGACGTCGCGAATCTTCCCACAAAACGCTCGGGTCCCTCCTGCGTTTTTCCGGACACTCGCTGAAAACAGTCAGTTGCCACCCACAAAACGCCCTCTTCCTGTCAATCTTCTTGTGATCGTCGATGCGATCGGATTTTTTGCACCTTCCCGGCGCTGCGGACCGTCGTGCCTGCGGATTACGGTGCATACACATGCCACTAGCGCACGCAGGGGGGGGTTCCGAGTACCTAGAAACCCCCCCTGCCGCCGTTTTATTGCCATAGTAGATGGGGGAGACAGAGCAGCGGTGTGGGGGTGAGATCTCCCGGCTGGTCACTCTGCTCTCCTCCTCAGAGATTTTCGGAGATCAGGCGAGGGGAGAGCAGCCGGCAGGTATGCAGAACTCACGGTCGTACGGAGCTGGGAGGGAGCCGCTGCTTCAGTTTTACTTTGCACTCCCTGTCACGACAGGTGACGCTGCAGCTGCCTCCTCCTGAGTGTTCCTCTGTGCTGTAGTCCTGGGTCCCGAATCCCGATAGCAGCAGGTAAAGCTGGGGGGGGGGGAGAGGAGGATTTGTGGAGATACCTCTGGCTACAGATTATGGGCCAGATGTATTAAGCCTGAAAAGTGATAAACATCACAGTGATAAAGCACCAGCCAATCGGCTCCTAACTGTCATTTTTCAAACACAGCCTGTAACATGACAGTTAGGAGCCGATTGGCCGGTGCTTTATCACAGTGATATTTTTCACTTTTCAGGCTTAGTACATCTCCCCCTATAAGAGGTGCAACACTGTAAATGCGACAGGATACTACTTGGTTTTGGTATTGTAGGGCAGGATTAGGGACGCCCCTGGGACTATAAATTGTGTGTGTATGTAATATATATATTATGTCTTATTGTATATATATAACACGTCAAAGGTGCAGCACTCACCATACAGACATAACACAGGTAGACTCTGTCAATGGGCCGGATTCAATTTATATTGCACCCGTTATCTCCCGTCTAAAGTGACGGAGATCACGGGGCGATATGCAAATGTACCCCATTATTGCGCTGATTGCGCTCATTACAGTCTGGTTTAGGCGCGTCAACTGCCTAAACCCAACTAAAGTAATGGCCGCGATTATGAAGAGACCCATTTGGGTGCCCAAACGTGTCTCTTCACATGCATTTCAGCTCGATACCTCAGGGGGTAGCGAGCTGAAATTAAGTTGTCGCGCCTGTCGGCAGTAACATTAAAATACCGCCGGCAGGCGCGATAGGGGGAGGGAGGGTGAAAGATTTGAATCTGGCCCAAAGTGTCAGTGTTGCCATTATTGTCATGGATGATAGTAGCAACCCGTGTTATGTCTGTATTATGCTGGGTGCTGCACCTTTGACGTGTTATGTCTGTATTATGCTGGGTGCGGCACCTTTGACGTGTTATGTCTTTATTATGCTGGGTGCGGCACCTTTGACGTGTTATGTCTGTATTATGCTGGGTGCGGCACCTTTGACGTGTTATGTCTGTATTATGCTGGGTGCGGCACCTTTGACGTGTTATGTCTGTATTATGCTGGGTGCGGCACCTTTGACGTGTTATGTCTGTATTATGCTGGGTGCGGCACCTTTGACGTGTTATGTCTGTATTATGCTGGGTGCGGCACCTTTGACGTGTTATGTCTGTATTATGCTGGGTGCGGCACCTTTGACGTGTTATGTCTGTATTATGCTGGGTGCTGCACCTATGACGTGTTATGTCTGTATTATGCTGGGTGCTGCACCTTTGACGTGTTATGTCTGTATTATGCTGGGTGCGGCACCTTTGACGTGTTATGTCTTTATTATGCTGGGTGCTGCACCTTTGACGTGTTATGTCTGTATTATGCTGGGTGCGGCACCTTTGACGTGTTATGTCTGTATTATGCTGGGTGCTGCACCTTTGACGTGTTATGTCTGTATTATGCTGGGTGCGGCACCTTTGACGTGTTATATTTTTGGACTGTTGTGCACTGACTATAGCTGTACTTATTATTTGAGTGCCGGACTGTGGTGAGAGTATATATATAGATTATTTTAGATATATGTATATATACATATGCAATATAGAAATGGTGGCACTCACAGACTCTTCGTCACCCAGAAATGAAGACCCACAGGTGCCTGCAGGCTATATCCAATATTTTCCTTTATAATAACATTTGTCAGGGATACCCTGACGAAGGTTATAATAAAGCGAAACGTTGGACTAGCCTGCGGGCGACGAAGACTCTGTGGGGTAAATTTACTAAGCTCCCGATTTTGACCGAGATGCCGTTTTTTCATCAAAGTGTCATCTCGGTAATTTACTAAGCAATAATCACGGCAGAGATGAGGGCATTCGTAATATTTTGAAGTCCTAGGAAAAAAATCACGAATGAATACACCATCGGTTAAAACGCAGCTGTTTAAGTATGAATCTCGGTCATTTACTAAGAAGTGCAAAGCAAAAAAACAAACAAACACTGCCGTGAAAAATTACAACTCGTAAAAAAGTGCTAAAAAAAAACAGACCTTTTTTTTTTATTCGTGATTGGATAGGCATGCACGGATCCATGAGATCCGTGCATGTATATCAGTGGGAAGGGGTGGGAAAGTGCTTATTTTTCAATTATTGTTCAATTTTTTTTTTTTTTTTAATTAAACACTGTTAAATTTATAAAAAAAATTGCGTGGGGTCTGAAAGGATATCAGCCTCTTCTTGTACCCCTCGATTTGATGGCCACTGACGTCAGTGAGAGCAATCCTTAAAATTACAGATAATACACGACACCATGTAATTAAGAATCACTCTCCGTTTATTGTTCATAACAATGGTATATAAGGCATCATTGTCTAGGGAGGGATTGGAATGTCCAGGGAGGGGTAGGCAAAAGTAAATACTTTATTGGTTTAACTTTACTGCATAGGAGGGATAAAACAGGCTACATGGGGGGGATGTAGGATACAGCCTAGTACTTCATCTAGGGGTGGTGATTTCACACAGTTCCCAACAAACTATGGGTGGAGCTATATTCATTTTATGCAATGCAAGCTAAATCCAAGGCAAAAGAAAAAGAAACAATATTTACACAATGCACAATGACAGAGGAGATTTAACCCTTCAATCCCCTCTTAGAATCATGATTGTTATACGACATGATTCTTCTGTAGAGCCCCCTTTTTGTTTCTCCAATTTTTTAGATATTGAACATAATCATCGGGGCCTTTGCTATCAGAGGAGGTGATGGGGCTAGTGGTAACATCATAATACATCAAGACTGTGTCAATACCTTTAGATGTGAGTTTCTTTCCACAGGGAATCACACAATAAACTATGAGACCTATAAAGATTAAAGTTATTATTATGAATATACTTATTTGCACAAGAGCCTGTTTCCAATTTTCAATCCACCCAAAATATTGGCTCCATGGGTTATCAACACCTGAATTTTTCTTAAGTTCTATGGATAAGGTTTCTAACTTGTTTATGGCTAAAGTAACCTTACCATTAGGACCAGTGTTGTCAGGAATATATGTACAACAGCCTTCCACCTTACTAATGTAAACACATGTACCACCTTTTTCTGCTAGGATCATGTCAAGGGCCATTCTGTTTTGAAATGTCATTTGGGAAGTGGCTTCTAGCTGTTCAGCTATACCTTTAAGAGCATCTTTGGTATCATTAACAAATCTTTGTTGGTTATAATATATATAATTAATCCAGGCTACGTTTTTATTTACAGTTACTATAGGGAACAATGATTCAAAACCCGCAGCCACTTCATCTCTAGCTTTGAACTCATTTGGAACACCTCTTGGGACCCCTATAGCATCAATGTATACGTGGGGGTCAAAGCTACCTCCTGGGAGTGCTCTTTTCTTTCGATTAGCAGGAGTATTAGAGGGAGGAGTGGGGTCATCGGTGATCATTAGGAGTGGCATTATGACTTTGGCCAGGGCACACTCACCATACCATGGTGTGTCTAATTTACTTCTAAGTTTCATATCCCCACATATGTAATAAATGTCGCCTAATGATCTAGTTTGGTTGACTAAAACAGTTGTTCTTTTATTTGCACAATACCCTGGTGGGAAGGTTTTTAAATTTCTCCCTGTGGTGGTGTTAGATGTATAACAGGTATAGTTTCCAGGATATATGGTTATGGTGCTTCCTGGGTTGGGATTTTTTGACAATATGGGATATTCCCTTTTCCACATTTCGCACTGACTGTCATTTGTTTTGGTGTCATTAAAAAGGCTGAAAAAACAATTTTCCTGTTCTAGGGGTATATTAAGGGGCACTGTACCTAGGTGGGGCCTAGATTTGCCACAGACATAACAGTTACTTTTATTATGTTTGCTAGCACTATACTTCATCCATTCTAACCAGAAATTGATGTCAGAGAAACCAGTTTCAATAGCTAGGGTGTCTTTAAAGGTGGGATTGTTAACGGCCATCATATCCTTGAAGGTGGTTATATGAGGTTTCAAGAGGTTGGGGCGTGGTTTAGGGGGCTTGAGCTGGGCATACTTTTCATTGTTAAACATATCCTGTAACAAGAATGGTGTAAGGGATGGGTTTAAAAAAAAGGATTCACCTAGGACATAGGTGCCTGCATCAGTAGACTGGGGATGTTTTATGCTTAATATGAATTTACTATCACATCTGTTTTGTCTATGAAGGGTAAGACGGGTAAGCAGGGACTCACCATATTTGTCTTTTCTTGAGAGAGCCTCTTTGGGCTGGTATCCATAACTATGGCCAGAATTCCATCCCACTGATCCCCAATACGCACATTTATTTCCCCAATATTTACTAGTAACACAAATATAGGCTTCAGTGGGGGTATTACGTGTACCATACTGATCACACTGCCAGGCATAATGTTTGTTAAGACAGGGAGCAATGGTACAGAAATCTATTTTATAGGCGGCAACCTCAGTATTGGAGGAGTTATACCAAAATGTGTAGGTGCCGGATTTTTGTGTAATGTCTACTTCAGCTGTAGCTTGGCAAGTGAGGACCATTAGGATTATCAACATAGTCCCCAGGATAGAGGTAGGGGACAGGTTCCTCATCCTCCTCTGTTCTTCTGTCTTCGCTAGGTGGGAGGTCAGGGCTGTCTGCCCCCGTTTGTACCTCGCTGGAATCACTTGCTTCCCTCTCTAGGTCTGGTCTAGGAATCTTTTTCACTCGGGATGCATGGATCCAGGTGGGGCTTTCCTCTGTCAGGACTGCTGTTCTGGTTACTGCTACGACCTCTGTCTCTGGACCGTAGGTAAAGTCTCCTGGGCTCTTGTTCCTGGGGAGCACCTTCACCACGACTCTGTCTCCGACTTTAAAGGGGTGTGTAGGTTCCTGTGGATTCAAAGGGTTTTTACAAACAACCTCATGTTCAATTTCATTCAGTTTTATTATCAGGGACCTGACATACTCTTCTCTGATAAGTTCTAGATCTCCCTCCTGTATTACTAATGGTTTCTTAGCCCAAGGTGTAGGGAAGGGCCTACCCATTAATATTTCAAAGGGGGAGTAACCCAAAGTCTTTTGTGGTGTCATTCTAATTTCTGCCAAGATAATGGGAAGGACTTGCTTCCATTTGTGGAAGGTGCCTCCTGTGGCCTTCCTAAGCTTGTCTTTGAGGGTCCTATTCATGCGTTCTACGACCCCTGAACTCTGCGGGTGATACGGGATGTGGAACTTCCATTCCACCTGCAGGGCCTTTACCAAGGCCTGTGTAATTTTTGCTGTAAAGGCGGAGCCTTTATCACTATTGATTTGCAATGGGCACCCCCATCTGGGGATGATTTCCTGAGTTAGGATCCTAGCAACTGTCTTTGCATCCTCAGATTTGGTGGGGAATACCTCTGGCCATCGAGAGAACATGTCTACAATGACCAGGGCATACTCCTGTTTACCAGTACCTGGGATATGGGTGAAGTCAATTTGCAGGTGTGTAAAGGGTGTGGTGGGGTATTCAAGATGCTGATGTTTTGCCTTGTCAGGGTTGTTGGGGTTGTTTCGCAGGCAAGTGATGCATCTACTGACATACTGATCTACTAATGACTTGGCATCCGTGACATAGAAATCATTACGTAAGAGTGAGGTAGTTGTTGCCTTACTGTGGTGTCCTATGCCATGGTAGTGAGCAATAAACAAGGGTGCACTGGACTGGGGTATACAGGGTTTCCCCTCTTTGCAGATTAATCCTGTTTTAGGATTCTTCTGCAAAACTGGGTAAGTCCAGTCAGCTAGGTCGGCAGTGGAGGCTGAGGCCTGTAACTGGGTGATCAGGTAATGGTTGTCGAGAGCTGGGGGGGTCATGATGGACATGTGGGCCTGGGTGATGGGCTGTGAGGCTGCATGTTTGGCAGCAGAGTCAGCAAGGGCATTTCCAAGGGAGACTGCATCCTTTCCCCCCGTGTGTGCCCTGCAATGGAGGATTGCAATGTCAGAGGGTAAGGTTATGGCATGCAGAAGGTCAGAGATGAGTTGGGCATGTGATATGCCTTTTCCATCAGCTCCAAGGAAACCACGGCGTTGCCAAATGACCCCATGGTCATGCACGACGCCGTACCCGTATTTGGAGTCAGTGTAGATGGTGACTGGTTTATTCCGGTAAAGGTGACAAGCCCTTGTGAGAGCAATGAGCTCTGCAGCCTGTGCTGACTGGTAAGGAATAGGCTGCGCTTCCAGAATAATGTCAGGGAGAGTGACAATAGCATAACCCGCTTGGTACGTGGTGTCATTGGGTCTGCTACAGGAACCATCTACAAAAATGACATCCGCGTCGGGGACAGGGACAGGGGACATGTCCAGTCTGGGGGATGTTTCTGACTCAATGGAAGCTGAGCAGTCATGGGGTTCAGGAGGGTGGTCTTCAGGACCTTTGAGCCCCAGGAGAGCGTTGAGAATGGGTGCAGGACCTGAAGAGTTGGTGGCATACTTAATGGTGAGGGAGGGGTTGTTCAAAAGGAGAACCTCATATCCACTGAGGCGCTGAGCTGACATGTGTTGTGTGTGTAACCCTTTTAAAATGGTTAGAACATCATGAGTGGTGTGAAGTATTGTTGTGTGGCCTAGGGTGAGTGTGGTGGCCATTTCAGTTACCATTGCACAGGCTGCAAGTGCCCTGAGGCAAGCAGGCATACCTTGCACTGTGACAGGCATTACTTTGGAAAAAAATGCCACTGGGCGCAACTTTCCTCCATGAAACTGTGTGAGCACCCCCGCCATGGTTTTACAATTGTCCCTTGCAAACAAATGAAAAGGTAGTACATAGTTGGGGAGGCCAAGTGCCGGACTTTTCATTAACATACACTTTAAGCTTTCATATGCAGTTAACATTTCTTGTGACCATTGTACAGTGTTAGGTTTGTCTTTCAGTGTGGCTTGTCTCAAAATGTTATCATAATAGGAACAATCAGATATCCACTGTCTGCAGTAATTTACCATACCCAGAAAAGACAGTAGTTCCCTCTGGGTAGTTGGGGTGACCAGGCCCAATACAGACTGAATGCGCTGTGGACTGACTTTCCTTTCCCCCTGAGTGAGCACAAAACCTAAGTAATCCACATGCTTTTTACACCATTGCATTTTTGTTTTGGACACCTTGTGTCCACATTCACAGAGCCAGTTTAACAGTGATATACCATCCTCCCGGCAGGCCTCCTCAGTTTGACTACAGAGCAGCAGATCATCTGCATACTGTAGCAGGACTGAACCATGGTGAGGTTGCCAGGGCCCCAATGTGGCCTGGAGTACAATGCTATAGACAACGGGTGCGTCAATATAGCCCTGGGGTAAACGACACCAGGTGAGTTGCTTGCCCTCAAAAGAAAAGGCAAAGAGTAACTGTGTCTGTGCATCCACTGGAATGCTAAAAAATGCATTTTTTAAATCAATTACAGAAAATAATGCAGCATCTGCAGGGATAGCTGAAATGAGTGAGTTAATGTCAGGTACAATGGGTGCTATGGGCACAATGAGTTGGTTAATTGCCCTGAGGTCTTGTACAAACCTTACACTACCATCTGACTTAGCAACAGGGTTGACTGGTGTGCAGTAAGGTGAGATTATGTGTCTGAGAATGCCTTGTTGGAGAAACTGTTGTATCATTGGTCTAAGACCTTCAACCTTCTCTTGTGACAAGGGGTATTGCTTTTGATAGACAGGTTGTGTGTCAGGTTTCAGGGTTGCTCTATATGGTGTGCAAGGAATGAGGCCAGTGTCATAGGGACCCTCCGACCATAGAGCAGGGTTCACTTTGTCAAAATCAGGTGTAATGTCTGTTGCCTCCCACACCGGTAGGTGTGGGGACTCGACCTCCAGGCCACTGCTAGTGGGTGAAGGGAGAATGGAGATTTCGAGTTTGCTAAGAAGATCCCTTCCCAGAAGATTAATTGGACATTCAGGTATTACAGTGAAATTGTGTTTACCCATATACGTGCCTCCCGTGGTTCTGACACTAAGGGCATCTGTCAGGTAAGCATCTGTGGGTATCCCATTGATTCCCATTGAAGGAGCAGTCTTTTCCAAATGACCATCGTACAGGTCGACACACAAAACACTAGTAGTTGCCCCGCTATCTACCAGGAAAGGGATTGCTCTCTTTCCTATAATCAAGGTTAGTAGCGGTGGGTCCTTCCAGTGTCTGGTGAGTTGGGCAAAGGCTGGGATACCCTCCTCCGGGCCCCGTCAGTGGGAGGGATCCTGCCAGTCAACTCGGAATCGGACATGATCCTGAAAGGGGTTGTTGTGTGACTGTCGGGGATGATCCCGGGAGGGAGCCGGAGCTTGGGGCTGTCGGTGGTTTTGTGGGGGACAAGGGCAATCCCTTGCCCAGTGATCGTCCCTTCCACAGTTGAAGCAGGAGGTTTGTTTCCTGCTGGCAGAGTCAGGGGGGTGGGGTGGCCTGGCTTGTGGGTTTTGATATCGGGCTGGATTGCGGGGTGGGCCAGTAAAGTGCTGCTGGCGTCTATCTCCCCGGTTTCTGTGATTTTGGTAATTATGAGTTGGGGCATTCTGCAAGGGTTTTTTAACATCAAAGCATCCTGCAGCTTCCTTTTCATATAAGTGCTTTTCAAATTCCTTAATATTATCAGAGGTCCAGGAAGAAACACCTTGCTTAACAGGGACCATAACAGATGGCAACAAGTTATTTACAAAGGTAGAAATTAGTAAATGGTCTGTATCTACAAGAGTAAGACCTGCATCTTCAGACCAACACTTTTTAAACCTCTTCCAAAACTCAGTGACAGTTTCAGTGGGCTTTTGTTTACATGCTACGGCAATAGGAAGAGAAGCTCGGGTTTTAAAAATCTCTTTCATATGGGTCTCAATTTCCTTCCACATCTCCGTTACACCGTCCCCAGTATTGAGAGGGTAGCGAACGGCATCGTTAAAGGTGGTAGGAGTGTTTATGGTGGGAATCTTTTTCCAATCCCACCCGTTGTAATGGTCTATAACCCCATCTATGATCAGCTTCATATCTTCTTGAGTATAGCTGCGTCCTGTGCAAGCCTTTTTCAAGTAAGCTATGCAGCCGTCAGGTGCAACAGTGGGTTTGGGACAGTTCTTAACAATTCTGTCCAAATCCTCTATTTCAATGGGTTTCTTTAACAACTGATCCCCTACTGTCATAAAGGGCAGGTGCTGGGTGGCGACACTGCTGGCATCAGCACTGTTTTCAAGGAAACCAGTGCCGGATCGCGTTATGGAGGGGGTAAGAGGGTGGTTAATGACAACAGTTGAGTCAGCATTACGGCGGGAGGTGATTTGTTTGCTAGGAGTCTGGACTGTAGTTTCAAGCTGGGTTACATATATTTGATCATGGCCCGAGCGGCCACCACCTTCAATAGGAATGTCAGGGTCGCTACCCACAACAGCTGCGTCAGGGGCACTAGGGGCGGGGGTGGTTACGCCTGTGTGGAGGGTACTGTCAGGGGGGGCTGTTTCTCCTTCAGAGCCTCCTGAGCCTCCTTCCCCTCCTCCTCCTCCCCCTCCTCCTTGCATTGGCATTCGTGACAAAGCAATTGCAGCTAAAAGATCTGTGTCTTTTAAGGAGGGGTATAGGGGAGTGTAAGGCGGGGGAGAAGAATTTTTCAGAAACTTGTTGCTTCTAAATTCCTCAGCTTTATGCAGTCTGGAAGTTACAGATTTTATTCTACGCTGTTTCTGCTTGATATTCTTGTCATACCAATGAGGTGCTATCGTGAGCCATTGCTCTCCTCCAGCACGCATATATGTCATGTCCCATTGTGGGTCATGATCATACCACGGCCAGGCTTCCTTGTCTTCCAGACAAAGACCTTTGACCATGTCCATATAAAAGGGATAATTAATACCGTCACGGGGGAATGGACTGGGGCTGCCAACTTTCTCTGTCCATCCTGCTAAGTTATCCACCCAAGGGTTAACTAAATAATAATCTGTGGTGGAGTTACGAGCAACATACTCCTTACATGTTTCCCCTGGTAAAGGTGGAGGATAAATGACTGTCTTACTCTGACCCCCTCCCATAGTAAAGAATACAATCTACACCAGCTTTCTACGCAATTTCCACAACAACTCACAACAACTGTCTATGCAATATCACAACAAAAAATGCAGTTTAAAAAAAAACCTTCTATACAATTTCACAACAAAAAGACTTTCTATACAATGTCACAACAAAAAATGCAATTTACAAAAACTTTCTATGCATGCATTAGCTAACACCAGTTAATTAGTCATTGACAATATCACAATATTATCTGTATAATGAGAACATGAAATCTTTTGACGGGTACGCTTACCTTCGTACAAGATGTCAGAAAAAATACAGCGTTTTAAACAGGAAGCAAGAAAAGTGTTTGAGTAAGATATCTGGCAGACGAAAACTTACCAGCCGTCTGGACCAAATATAAGAACTTATCACACTACAAACATACAAGAATATATAGGCGATCAAATCGGGGTATTTTCTACGTTACGTATAGACCCCAGGTCTATTTTTTAAGTATCCCAGATACTAACGTCTTTGGAGAATTGCGCTTTTCTCAGACGTATCTTTAAGTCCCAGACATTAAAGATTATATGGTATCCCTGATACCTGTTTTATGGCTTTACATAAAACTACGTAATATTAAGTCCCGGACTTAAATATTACCTTGTCACGTGTTCCCGGAACACGGAGCGAGTTCAAATTCAGTGTTTGAACGCAATCCCTTACGGAAAAGACAGACAATGAATTCTCTATCTTACCGATTCGGGGGCGATCAACTGAATCCAGGACTGAGCCCCCACTTGAAAGGATATCAGCCTCTTCTTGTACCCCTCGATTTGATGGCCACTGACGTCAGTGAGAGCAATCCTTAAAATTACAGATAATACACGACACCATGTAATTAAGAATCACTCTCCGTTTATTGTTCATAACAATGGTATATAAGGCATCATTGTCTAGGGAGGGATTGGAATGTCCAGGGAGGGGTAGGCAAAAGTAAATACTTTATTGGTTTAACTTTACTGCATAGGAGGGATAAAACAGGCTACATGGGGGGATGTAGGATACAGCCTAGTACTTCATCTAGGGGTGGTGATTTCACACAGTTCCCAACAAACTATGGGTGGAGCTATATTCATTTTATGCAATGCAAGCTAAATCCAAGGCAAAAGAAAAAGAAACAATATTTACACAATGCACAATGACAGAGGAGATTTAACCCTTCAGGGTCCCCCCTCCTAAGCATAACCAGCCTCGGGCTCTTTGAGCCGATCCTGGTTGCAGAAATATGGGGAAAAAAATGACAGGGGTTCCCCCATATTTAAGCAACCAGCATCGGGCTCTGCGCCTGGTCCTGGTTCCAAAAATACGGGGGACAAAAAGAGTAGGGGTCCCCCGTATTTTTAAAACCAGCACCGGGCTCCACTAGCTGGACAGATAATGCCACAGCCGGGGGTCACTTTTATATAGTGCCCTGCGGCCGTGGCATCAAAAATCCAACTAGTCACCCCTGGCCGGGGTACCCTGGGGGAGTGGGGACCCCTTCAATCAAGGGGTCCCCCCCCCCAGCCACCCAAGGGCCAGGGGTGAAGCCCGAGGCTGTCCCCCCCATCCAATGGGCTGCGGATGGGGGGGCTGATAGCCTTTGTTGTAAAAGAAAAGATATTGTTTTTAGTAGCAGTACTACAAGTCCCAGCAAGCCTCCCCCGCATGCTGGTACTTGGAGAACCACAAGTACCAGCATGCGGCGGAAAAACGGGCCCGCTGGTACCTGTAGTACTACCACTAAAAAAATACCCCAAAAAACACAAGACACACACACCGTGAAAGTATAATTTTATTACATACATACACACATACATACATACTTACCTTAAGTTCCCACGCAGGTCGGTCCTCTTCTCCAGTAGAATCCAAGGGGTACCTGTTGAAGAAATTATACTCACGAGATCCAGGGGTCCAGGGTCCTCGGGGAATCCAGGGGTAATCCACGTACTTGAAAAAAATAACAAAACGGACACCCGAGCCACGCACTGAAAGGGGACCCATGTTTGCACATGGGTCCCCTTTCCCCGACTGCCAGAAACCCACTCTGACTGATGTCTAAGTGGGTTTCTTCAGCCAATCAGGGAGTGCCACGTTGTAGCACTCTCCTGATCGGCTGTGTGCTCCTGTACTGAGTGACAGGCGGCACACGGCAGTGTTACAATGTAGCGCCTATGCGCTCCATTATAACCAATGGTGGGAACTTTCTGCTCAGCGGTGACGTCACTTTAGGTCAACCGCAGGGCAGAAAGTTCCCACCATTGGTTACAATGGAGCGCATAGGCGCTACATTGTAACACTGCCGTGTGCTGCCTGTCAGTTAGGACAGGAGCACACAGCCGATCAGGAGAGTGCTACAACGTGGCACTCCCTGATTGGCTGAAGAAACCCACTTAGACATCAGTCAGAGTGGGTTTCTGGCATTCGGGGAAAGGTGACCCATGTGAAAACATGGGTCCCCTTTCAGTTCGTGGCTCGGCTCTGCGTTTTGTTTTTTTATTCAAGTACCTGGATTATAAATGGATGCGACGAGGACCCTCGGCCCCTGGATCTCGTGAGTATAATTTATTCAACAGGTACCCTTGGATTCTACTGGACAAGTGGACCGACCTGCGTGGGAACATAGGTAAGTATGTATGTATGTTTGTGTGTATGTATGTAATAAAATTATACTTTCAAGGTGTGTGTGTCTTGTGTTTTTTGGGGTATTTTTTTAGTGGTAGTACTACAGGTACCAGCGGGCCCGTTTTTCCGCCGCATGCTGGTACTTGTGGTTCTCCAAGTACCAGCATGCGGGGGAGACTTGCTGGGACTTGTAGTACTGCTACTAAAAACAATATCTTTTCATTTACATCAAAGGCTATCAGCCCCCCCATCCGCAGCCCATTGGATGGGGGGGGACAGCCTCGGGCTTCACCCCTGGCCCTTGGGTGGCTGGGGGGGGGACCCCTTGATTGAAGGGGTCCCCACTCCCCCAGGGTACCCCGGCCAGGGGGGACTAGTTGGATTTTTGATGCCACGGCCGCAGGGCACTATATAAAAGTGACCCCCGGCTGTGGCATTATCTGTCCAGCTAGTGGAGCCCGGTGCTGGTTTTAAAAATACGGGGGACCCCTACTCTTTTTGTCCCCCGTATTTTTGGAACCAGGACCAGGCGCAGAGCCCGATGCTGGTTGCTTAAATATGGGGGAACCCCTGTCATTTTTTTACCCATATTTTTGCAACCAGGATCGGCTCAAAGAGCCCGAGGCTGGTTATGCTTAGGAGGGGGACCCCACGCAATTTTTTTTTTAAATTTTACAGTGTTTAATTAAAAAAAAAAAAATTGAACCCCAGCACGGATCACACAGATCCGGCCGAGATTAATTGTAAAAAAGTCGGCAGTGTTTTGCTAATCACTGCCGTAAAAAACACAAAAAAAACACGAATGACATCGACATCGGAAGAAAAGAAAAACCCGAATACGACAGCTTAGTAAATTAGTCGTAATAAATTCAAAAAGTTGCAGTTTTACACTTTCGATGTCATTCGTGATTGAACTTTGACCTTTTTCCGAAAATTACGAATGTTAGTAAATTTACCCCTGTGAGTGCCATCATTTCTATACTGCATATTGCATTACTGGTGGAAGGCACTGCAGCAGGTTACAGAGTGCATACTACCTCAGTCTCCACCCCCTTATGCTTGGCTCCACCCCATCTTAGGAAACCCCCCTTCACAAATCCTGCGTTTGCCCCTGCATGCGCAGTTCAGACCTGATCGTCCGCTGTGCAGGTCTGAATTAGCCCCTAGAGCCGTTGAATTTACACTCAGTAGCAGATGGTGCATCAGTAGTCAGTGTCCCGGTAATATCTCTGACGTCCACCAGGTGGCAGCGTTAGTTGGCTGCGTAGGCCGTTTTCCTGTTGCTTCTGTATAGATAAAGGGGATCATTCCGAGTTGTTCGCAGCGCAGCGATCAGGCTTAAAATCGGCATTTCTGCGCATGACAATGGACTGCAATGCGCACACGCGACGTACGGGTACAAAGGCCTTTGAGGTTTTGCACAGGTTCTAGCGACGTTTTCATTCGCACTGGCGGCCGCAAGAAGATTGACAGGAAAGGGGCGTTTCATAAAGTCATACAGATAGGTATACCGTAGGGACACAGGTGAGTTACATGGCTACTAACGGCTGCCGGCTGATACTAGGAATGCACGGTAATGAATTCCTGTGTCTGAAGGTTATTCAGGTATGTTAGCAAACAAAAAAAGCACTCTAATAGGCAACACCATGATGCACTGCAGGTGGGGCAGATGTAATATGTGCAGAGAGACCTGGGTAACACCATGCTGCACTGCAGGTGGAGCAGATGTAACGTGTGCAGAGAGACCTGGGTAACACCATGCTGCACTGCAGGCGGGGCAGATGTAATATGTGCAGAGAGACCTGGGTAACATCATGCTGCACTGCAGGTGGGGCAGATGTAACATGTGCAGAGAGACCTGGGTAACACCATGCTGCACTGCAGGCGGGGCAGATGTAACATGTGCAGAGAGACCTGGGTAACACCATGCTGCACTGCAGGCGGGGCAGATGTAATATGTGCAGAGAAACCTGGGTAACACCAAGCTGCACTGCAGGCGGGGCAGATGTAACATGTGCAGAGAGACCTGGGTAACACCATGCTGCAGTGCAGGCGGGGCAGATGTAACATGTGCAGAGAGACCTGGGTAACACCATGCTGCACTGCAGGCGGGGCAGATGTAATATGTGCAGAGAGACCTGGGTAACATCATGCTGCACTGCTGGTGGGGCAGATGTAACATGTGCAGAGAGACCTGGGTAACACCATGCTGCACTGCAGGCGGGGCAGATGTAATATGTGCAGAGAGACCTGGGTAACATCATGCTGCACTGCAGGCGGGGCAGATGTAACGTGTGCAGAGAGACCTGGGTAACACCATGCTGCACTGCAGGCGGGGCAGATGTAATATGTGCAGAGAGACCTGGGTAACACTATGCTGCATTGCAGGTGGGGCAGATGTAACATGTGCAGAGAGACCTGGGTAACACCATGCTGCACTGCAGGCAGGGCAGATGTAATATGTGCAGAGAAACCTGGGTAACACCATGCTGCACTGCAGGCGGGGCAGATGTAACATGTGCAGAGAGACCTGGGTAACACCATGCTGCAGTGCAGGTGGGGCAGATGTAACATGTGCAGAGAGACCTGGGTGACACCATGCTGCACTGCAGGTGGGGCAGATGTAACATGTGCAGAGAGACCTGGGTAACACCATGCTGCACTGCAAGTGGGGCAGATGTAACATGTGCAGAGAGACCTGGGTAACACCATGCTGCACTGCAAGTGGGGCAGATGTAACATGTGCAAAGAGACCTGGGTAACACCATGCTGCACTGCAGGTGGGGCAGAGGTAACATGTGCAGAGAGAGAGAGATTTGGGTGGGGTGTGTTCAAACTGAAATCTAAATTGCAGTGTAAAAATAAAGCAGCCAGTATTTACCCTGCACAGAAAGAATATAACCCACCCAAATCTAACTCTCTCTGCACGTGTTACATCTGCCCCATCTGCAGTGCAGGATGGTGTTGTCCATAAGTGTGCTTTCTTGGTTTGCTAGTACCTCTGAATACCCCTCTGACAGCAGAAGTGTCTCTGCCTCTCTACTTAAGTCCCTTAAGGTGACGGTGGGTCTCTCACTAGACAGCTCCCTTAGGTCACTTGTGTGCTCTGCGTGTGGTGGAGATTACCTGCTGCTCCGATCACCACAGCTGTGCGCACTGCGCAGCTCTGCGCCTCCCACCTCCTGGGCTTGTTCACCACGGACCGGTCGGCACTGCTCCCTCTGCAGCAGCTTTCTCGCTTGGTCACACGTCAGCGGATTCCTGCCGGGGCTCTTTGCGTTCTCTCCTCAGCTCTCCCTCGCCTTTTTTCCGTTCCTGCTCTCTAGGCCATGCCTCTCGGTTCAGGGGTCAACCAACTACTGCAGAGCTTTCCTCCTGCGCTCCAGACTCCGCCCCTGCTCTTCTCTGGGTCCTAAAGCCCATTGCGCTACTCCTTCATTCATCAGTTATGGGGGGAATTTGGTAATGCCAGTGGTCAAGTGCCATGGGTAACTTCTCCACACTTTTCACTGCATCATGAATAGACCCCAAAGTCAGCAGCAGATAATTCAATTAGAGGGAATAAGAGCCTCATAAACAGTTACCTGGGGGCTCTTTAGTGCAGTACCACACATGGGGCCACATGGAGAAAAGGTTATAAATGGAAGTTGTGATTCACTTGCTTGGGGGGCGCGGATGTCCTGTGGCACATACTACAATATAGGAATAAGGCCTCCTCTCCATGTGTCCTGTGGTACAATACTACAATATAGGAATAAGGCCTCCTCTCCATGTGTCCTGTGGCACAATACTACAATATAGGAATAAGGCCTCCTCTCCATGTGTCCTGTGGCACAATACTACAATATAGGAATAAGGCCTCCTCTCCATGTGTCCTGTGGTACAATACTACAATATAGGAATAAGGCCTCCTCTCCATGTGTCCTGTGGCACAATACTACAATATAGGAATAAGGCCTCCTCTCCATGTGTCCTGTGGCACAATACTACAATATAGGAATACGGCCTCCTCTCCATGTGTCCTGTGGCACAATACTACAATATAGGAATAAGGCCTCCTCTCCATGTGTCCTGTGGCACAATACTACAATATAGGAATAAGGCCTCCTCTCCATGTGTCCTGTGGCACAATACTACAATATAGGAATAAGGCCTCCTCTCCATGTGTCCTGTGGCACAATACTACAATATAGGAATAAGGCCTCCTCTCCATGTGTCCTGTGGCACATACTACAATATAGGAATAAGGCCTCCTCTCCATATGTCCTGTGCCACAATACTACAATATAGGAATAAGGCCTCCTCTCCATGTGTCCTGTGGCACATACTACAATATAGGAATAAGGCCTCCTCTCCATATGTCCTGTGCCACAATACTACAATATAGGAATAAGGCCTCCTCTCCATGTGTCCTGTGGCACATACTACAATATAGGAATAAGGCCTCCTCTCCATATGTCCTGTGGCACAATACTACAATATAGGAATAAGGCCTCCTCTCCATGTGTCCTGTGGCACAATACTACAATATAGGAATAAGGCCTCCTCTCCATGTGTCCTGTGGCACAATACTACAATATAGGAATAAGGCCTCCTCTCCATGTGTCCTGTGGTACAATACTACAATATAGGAATAAGGCCTCCTCTCCATGTGTCCTGTGGCACAATACTACAATATAGGAATAAGGCCTCCTCTCCATGTGTCCTGTGGCACAATACTACAATATAGGAATAAGGCCTCCTCTCCATGTGTCCTGTGGCACAATACTACAATATAGGAATAAGGCCTCCTCTCCATATGTCCTGTGGTACAATACTACAATATAGGAATAAGGCCTCCTCTACATATGTCCTGTGATACAATACTACAATATAGGAATAAGGCCTCCTCTCCATGTGTCCTGTGGCACAATACTACAATATAGGAATAAGGCCTCCTCTCCATGTGTCCTGTGGCACAATACTACAATATAGGAATAAGGCCTCCTCTCCATGTGTCCTGTGGCACAATACTACAATATAGGAATAAGGCCTCCTCTCCATGTGTCCTGTGGCACATACTACAATATAGGAATAAGGCCTCCTCTCCATGTGTCCTGTGGCACAATACTACAATATAGGAATAAGGCCTCCTCTACATGTGTCCTGTGGCACAATACTACAATATAGGAATAAGGCCTCCTCTCCATGTGTCCTGTGGCACATACTACAATATAGGAATAAGGCCTCCTCTCCATGTGTCCTGTGGTACAATACTACAATATAGGAATAAGACCTCCTCTCCATGTGTCCTGTGGCACATACTACAATATAGGAATAAGACCTCCTCTCCATGTGTCCTGTGGTACAATACTACAATATAGGAATAAGACCTCCTCTCCATGTGTCCTGTGGCACATACTACAATATAGGAATAAGGCCTCCTCTCCATGTGTCCTGTGGCACAATACTACAATACAGGAATAAGGCCTCCTCTCCATGTGTCCTGTGGCACAATACTACAATACAGGAATAAGGCCTCCTCTCCATGTGTCCTGTGGCACAATACTACAATATAGGAATAAGGCCTCCTCTCCATGTGTCCTGTGGCACATACTACAATATAGGAATAAGGCCTCCTCTCCATGTGTCCTGTGGCACATACTACAATATAGGAATAAGGCCTCCTCTCCATGTGTCCTGTGGCACAATACTACAATATAGGAATAAGGCCTCCTCTCCATGTGTCCTGTGGCACAATACTACAATATAGGAATAAGGCCTCCTCTCCATGTGTCCTGTGGCACATACTACAATATAGGAATAAGGCCTCCTCTCCATGTGTCCTGTGGCACATACTACAATATAGGAATAAGGCCTCCTCTCCATTAGAGATGAGCGGGTTCGGTTTCTCTGAAACCGAACCCGCACGAACTTCATGTTTTTTTTACGGGTCCGAGCAGACTCGGATCCTCCCGCCTTGCTCGGTTAACCCGAGCGCGCCCGAACGTCATCATGACGCTGTCGGATTCTCGCGAGACTCGGATTCTATATAAGGAGCCGCGCGTCGCCGCCATTTTCACACGTGCATTGAGATTGATAGGGAGAGGACGTGGCTGGCGTCCTCTCCATTAGAAATTAGATTAGAAGAGAGAGAGAGATTGTGCAGAGTCAGACAGAGTTTACCACAGTGACCAGTGCAGTTGTTGTTAGTTAACTTTTATTTATTTTAATATATATCCGTTCTCTGCTATATCCGTTCTCTGCCTGAAAAAAAACGATACACAGCAGCAGCCAGTCACACAGTGTGACTCAGTCTGTGTGCACTCAGCTCAGCCCAGTGTGCTGCACATCAATGTATAAAAGGCAAAGCTTATAATAATTGTGGGGGAGACTGGGGAGCACTGCAGGTTGTTATAGCAGGAGCCCCCAGGAGTACATAATATTATATTAATTTAAAATTAAACAGTGCACACTTTTGCTGCAGGAGTGCCACTGCCAGTGTGACTAGTGGTGACCAGTGCCTGACCACCAGTATAGTAGTATATTGTTGTATGTATTGTATACTATCTCTTTATCAACCAGTCTATATTAGCAGCAGACACAGTACAGTGCGGTAGTTCACGGCTGTGGCTACCTCTGTGTCGGCAGTCGGAACTCGGCAGGCAGTCCGTCCATCCATAATTGTATTACAATATATACCACCTAACCGTGGTATTTTTTTTTCTTTCTTTATACCGTCGTCATAGTGTCATACTAGTTGTTACGAGTATACTACTATCTCTTTATCAACCAGTGTACAGTGCGGTAGTTCACGGCTGTGGCTACCTCTGTGTCGGCAGTCGGCAGGCAGTCCGTCCATCCATAATTGTATTATTATTATAATATATACCACCTAACCGTGGTTTTTTTTTCATTCTTTATACCGTCATAGTGTCATACTAGTTGTTACGAGTATACTACTATCTCTTTATCAACCAGTGTACAGTGCGGTAGTTCACGGCTGTGGCTACCTCTGTGTCGGCAGTCGGCAGGCAGTCCGTCCATCCATAATTGTATTATTATTATAATATATACCACCTAACCGTGGTTTTTTTTTCATTCTTTATACCGTCGTCATAGTGTCATACTAGTTGTTACGAGTATACTACTATCTCTTTATCAACCAGTGTACAGTGCGGTAGTTCACGGCTGTGGCTACCTCTGTGTCGGCAGTCGGCAGGCAGTCCGTCCATCCATAATTGTATTATTATTATAATATATACCACCTAACCGTGGTTTTTTTTTCATTCTTTATACCGTCATAGTGTCATACTAGTTGTTACGAGTATACTACTATCTCTTTATCAACCAGTGTACAGTGCGGTAGTTCACGGCTGTGGCTACCTCTGTGTCGGCAGTCGGCAGGCAGTCCGTCCATCCATAATTGTATTATTATTATAATATATACCACCTAACCGTGGTTTTTTTTTCATTCTTTATACCGTCGTCATAGTGTCATACTAGTTGTTACGAGTATACTACTATCTCTTTATCAACCAGTGTACAGTGCGGTAGTTCACGGCTGTGGCTACCTCTGTGTCGGCAGTCGGCAGGCAGTCCGTCCATCCATAATTGTATTATTATTATAATATATACCACCTAACTGTGGTATTTTTTTTTCTTTCTTTATACCGTCGTCATAGTGTCATACTAGTTGTTACGAGTATACTACTATCTCTTTATCAACCAGTGTACAGTGCGGTAGTTCACGGCTGTGGCTACCTCTGTGTCGGCAGTCGGCAGGCAGTCCGTCCATCCATAATTGTATTATTGCGTCATGTGCTGTTTGGGGAGGGTTTTTTGGAAGGGACATCCTGCGTGACACTGCAGTGCCACTCCTAGATGGGCCCGGTGTTTGTGTCGGCCACTAGGGTCGCTTATCTTTCTCACACAGCTACCTCATTGCGCCTCTTTTTTTCTTTGCGTCATGTGCTGTTTGGGGAGGGTTTTTTGGAAGGGACATCCTGCGTGACACTGCAGTGCCACTCCTAGATGGGCCCGGTGTTTGTGTCGGCCACTAGGGTCGCTTATCTTTCTCACACAGTCAGCTACCTCATTGCGCCTCTTTTTTTCTTTGCGTCATGTGCTGTTTGGGGAGGGTTTTTTGGAAGGGACATCCTGCGTGACACTGCAGTGCCACTCCTAGATGGGCCCGGTGTTTGTGTCGGCCACTAGGGTCGCTTATCTTACTCACACAGCGACCTCGGTGCAAATTTTAGGACTAAAAATAATATTGTGAGGTGTGATGTGTTCAGAATAGGCTGAAAATGAGTGTAAATTATGTTTTTTGAGGTTAATAATACTTTGGGATCAAAATTACCCCCAAATTCTATGATTTAAGCTGTTTTTTAGGGTTTTTTGAAAAAAACACCCGAATCCAAAACACACCCGAATCCGACAAAAAAAATTCGGTGAGGTTTTGCCAAAACGCGGTCGAACCCAAAACACGGCCGCGGAACCGAACCCAAAACCAAAACACAAAACCCGAAAAATTTCAGGCGCTCATCTCTACTCTCCATATGTCATGTGGCACAATACTACAATATAGGAATAAGGCCTCCTCTACATATGTCCTGTGGCACATACTACAATATAGGAATAAGGCCTCCTCTCCATGTGTCCTGTGGCACATACTACAATATAGGAATAAGGCCTCCTCTACATATGTCCTGTGGCACATACTACAATATAGGAATAAGGCCTCCTCTACATATGTCCTGTGGCACATACTACAATATAGGAATAAGGCCTCCTCTCCATGTGTCCTGTGGCACATACTACAATATAGGAATAAGTAGAGATGAGCGGGTTCGGTTTCTTTGAATCCGAACCCGCACGAACTTCACTTTTTTTTTCACGGGTCCGAGCGACTCGGATCTTCCCGCCTTGCTCGGTTAACCCGAGCGCGCCCGAACGTCATCATGACGCTGTCGGATTCTCGCGAGACTCGGATTCTATATAAGGAGCCGCGCGTCGCCGCCATTTTCACACGTGCATTGAGATTGATAGGGAGAGGACGTGGCTGGCGTCCTCTCCATTTAGATTAGATTTAGAAGAGAGAGAGAGAGAGAGAGATTGCTGTGATACTGTAGATTAGAAGAGAGTGCAGACAGAGTTTAGTGACTGACGACCACAGTGACCAGTGACCACCAGAGACAGTGCAGTTGTTTGTTTTATTTAATATATCCGTTCTCTGCCTGAAAAAAACGATACACAGTCACACAGTGACTCAGTCTGTGTGCACTGCTCAGCCCAGTGTGCTGCACATCAATGTATTGTATATAAAGCTTATAATTGTGGGGGAGACTGGGGAGCACTGCAGGTTGTTATAGCAGGAGCCAGGAGTACATGATAAATAATATTATATTAAAATTAAACAGTGCACACTTTTGCTGCAGGAGTGCCACTGCCAGTGTGACTAGTGGTGACCAGTGCCTGACCACCAGTATATTAGTAGTATTGTATACTATCTCTTTATCAACCAGTCTATATTAGCAGCAGACACAGTACAGTGCGGTAGTTCACGGCTGTGGCTACCTCTGTGTCGGCACTCGGCAGGCAGTCCGTCCATCCATAATTGTATTATATACCACCTAACCGTGGTTTTTTTTTCGTTCTTTATACCGTCGTCATACTAGTTGTTACGAGTATACTACTATCTCTTTATCAACCAGTGTACAGTGCGGTAGTTCACGGCTGTGGCTACCTCTGTGTCGGAACTCGGCAGGCAGTCCGTCCATCCATAATTGTATTATAATATATACCACCTAACCGTGTTTTTTTTTTCGTTCTTTATACCGTCGTCATACTAGTTGTTACGAGTATACTACTATCTCTTTATCAACCAGTGTACAGTGCGGTAGTTCACGGCTGTGGCTACCTCTGTGTCGGCACTCGGCAGGCAGTCCGTCCAACCATAATTGTATTATATACCACCTAACCGTGGTTTTTTTTTCATTCTTTATACCGTCGTCATACTAGTTGTTACGAGTATACTACTATCTCTTTATCAACCAGTGTACAGTGCGGTAGTTCACGGCTGTGGCTACCTCTGTGTCGGCACTCGGCAGGCAGTCCGTCCAACCATAATTGTATTATATACCACCTAACCGTGGTTTTTTTTTCATTCTTTATACCGTCGTCATACTAGTTGTTACGAGTATACTACTATCTCTTTATCAACCAGTGTACAGTGCGGTAGTTCACGGCTGTGGCTACCTCTGTGTCGGCACTCGGCAGCCCGTCCATAATTGTATATACCAGTGACCTAACCGTGGTTTTTTTTTCTTTCTTTATACATACATACTAGTTACGAGTATACTATCTCTTTATCAACCAGTCTATATATTAGCAGCAGACACAGTACAGTGCGGTAGTTCACGGCTGTGGCTACCTCTGTGTCGGCACTCGGCAGCCCGTCCATAATTGTATATACCACCTAACCGTGGTTTTTTTTTCTTTCTTTATACATACATACTAGTTACGAGTATACTATCTCTTTATCAACCAGTCTATATATTAGCAGCAGACACAGTACAGTGCGGTAGTTCACGGCTGTGGCTACCTCTGTGTCGGCACTCCGCAGCCCGTCCATAATTGTATATACCAGTGACCTAACCGTGGTTTTTTTTTCTTTCTTTATACATACATACTAGTTACGAGTATACTATCTCTTTATCAACCAGTCTATATATTAGCAGCAGACACAGTACAGTGCGGTAGTTCACGGCTGTGGCTACCTCTGTGTCGGCACTCGGCAGCCCGTCCATAATTGTATATACCAGTGACCTAACCGTGGTTTTTTTTTCTTTCTTTATACATACATACTAGTTACGAGTATACTATCTCTTTATCAACCAGTCTATATATTAGCAGCAGACACAGTACAGTGCGGTAGTTCACGGCTGTGGCTACCTCTGTGTCGGCACTCGGCAGCCCGTCCATAATTGTATATACCAGTGACCTAACCGTGGTTTTTTTTTCTTTCTTTATACATACATACTAGTTACGAGTATACTATCTCTTTATCAACCAGTCTATATATTAGCAGCAGACACAGTACAGTGCGGTAGTTCACGGCTGTGGCTACCTCTGTGTCGGCACTCGGCAGCCCGTCCATAATTGTATACTAGTATCCAATACATCCATCTGCATTGTTTACCTGAGGTGCCTTTTAGTTGTGCCTATTAAAATATGGAGAACAAAAATGTTGAGGTTCCAAAATTAGGGAAAGATCAAGATCCACTTCCACCTCGTGCTGAAGCTGCTGCCACTAGTCATGGCCGAGACGATGAAATGCCAGCAACGTCGTCTGCCAAGGCCGATGCCCAATGGCATAGTACAGAGCATGTCAAAACCAAAACACCAAATATCAGTAAAAAAAGGACTCCAAAACCTAAAATAAAATTGTCGGAGGAGAAGCGTAAACTTGCCAATATGCCATTTACCACACGGAGTGGCAAGGAACGGCTGAGGCCCTGGCCTATGTTCATGGCTAGTGGTTCAGCTTCACATGAGGATGGAAGCACTCAGCCTCTCGCTAGAAAACTGAAAAGACTCAAGCTGGCAAAAGCACCGCAAAGAACTGTGCGTTCTTTGAAATCCCAAATCCACAAGGAGAGTCCAATTGTGTCGGTTGCGATGCCTGACCTTCCCAACACTGGACGTGAAGAGCATGCGCCTTCCACCATTTGCACGCCCCCTGCAAGTGCTGGAAGGAGCACCCGCAGTCCAGTTCCTGATAGTCAGATTGAAGATGTCAGTGTTGAAGTACACCAGGATGAGGAGGATATGGGTGTTGCTGGCGCTGGGGAGGAAATTGACCAGGAGGATTCTGATGGTGAGGTGGTTTGTTTAAGTCAGGCACCCGGGGAGACACCTGTTGTCCGTGGGAGGAATATGGCCGTTGACATGCCAGGTGAAAATACCAAAAAAATCAGCTCTTCGGTGTGGAGGTATTTCACCAGAAATGCGGACAACAGGTGTCAAGCCGTGTGTTCCCTTTGTCAAGCTGTAATAAGTAGGGGTAAGGACGTTAACCACCTCGGAACATCCTCCCTTATACGTCACCTGCAGCGCATTCATAATAAGTCAGTGACAAGTTCAAAAACTTTGGGTGACAGCGGAAGCAGTCCACTGACCAGTAAATCCCTTCCTCTTGTAACCAAGCTCACGCAAACCACCCCACCAACTCCCTCAGTGTCAATTTCCTCCTTCCCCAGGAATGCCAATAGTCCTGCAGGCCATGTCACTGGCAAGTCTGACGAGTCCTCTCCTGCCTGGGATTCCTCCGATGCATCCTTGCGTGTAACGCCTACTGCTGCTGGCGCTGCTGTTGTTGCCGCTGGGAGTCGATGGTCATCCCAGAGGGGAAGTCGTAAGCCCACTTGTACTACTTCCAGTAAGCAATTGACTGTTCAACAGTCCTTTGCGAGGAAGATGAAATATCACAGCAGTCATCCTACTGCAAAGCGGATAACTGAGTCCTTGACAACTATGTTGGTGTTAGACGTGCGTCCGGTATCCGCCGTTAGTTCACAGGGAACTAGACAATTTATTGAGGCAGTGTGCCCCCGTTACCAAATACCATCTAGGTTCCACTTCTCTAGGCAGGCGATACCGAGAATGTACACGGACGTCAGAAAAAGACTCACCAGTCTCCTAAAAAATGCAGTTGTACCCAATGTCCACTTAACCACGGACATGTGGACAAGTGGAGCAGGGCAGGGTCAGGACTATATGACTGTGACAGCCCACTGGGTAGATGTATGGACTCCCGCCGCAAGAACAGCAGCGGCGGCACCAGTAGCAGCATCTCGCAAACGCCAACTCTTTCCTAGGCAGGCTACGCTTTGTATCACCGCTTTCCAGAATACGCACACAGCTGAAAACCTCTTACGGCAACTGAGGAAGATCATCGCGGAATGGCTTACCCCAATTGGACTCTCCTGTGGATTTGTGGCATCGGACAACGCCAGCAATATTGTGTGTGCATTAAATATGGGCAAATTCCAGCACGTCCCATGTTTTGCACATACCTTGAATTTGGTGGTGCAGAATTTTTTAAAAAACGACAGGGGCGTGCAAGAGATGCTGTCGGTGGCCAGAAAAATTGCGGGACACTTTCGGCGTACAGGCACCACGTACAGAAGACTGGAGCACCACCAAAAACTACTGAACCTGCCCTGCCATCATCTGAAGCAAGAAGTGGTAACGAGGTGGAATTCAACCCTCTATATGCTTCAGAGGTTGGAGGAGCAGCAAAAGGCCATTCAAGCCTATACAATTGAGCACGATATAGGAGATGGAATGCACCTGTCTCAAGTGCAGTGGAGAATGATTTCAACGTTGTGCAAGGTTCTGATGCCCTTTGAACTTGCCACACGTGAAGTCAGTTCAGACACTGCCAGCCTGAGTCAGGTCATTCCCCTCATCAGGCTTTTGCAGAAGAAGCTGGAGGCATTGAAGAAGGAGCTAAAAGGGAGCGATTCCGCTAGGCATGTGGGACTTGTGGATGCAGCCCTTAATTCGCTTAACAAGGATTCACGGGTGGTCAATCTGTTGAAATCAGAGCACTACATTTTGGCCACCGTGCTCGATCCTAGATTTAAAGCCTACCTTGGATCTCTCTTTCCGGCAGACACAGGTCTGCTGGGGTTGAAAGACCTGCTGGTGACAAAATTGTCAAGTCAAGCGGAACGCGACCTGTCAACATCTCCTCCTTCACATTCTCCCGCAACTGGGGGTGCGAGGAAAAGGCTCAGAATTCCGAGCCCACCCGCTGGCGGTGATGCAGGGCAGTCTGGAGCGACTGCTGATGCTGACATCTGGTCCGGACTGAAGGACCTGACAACGATTACGGACATGTCGTCTACTGTCACTGCATATGATTCTCTCAACATTGATAGAATGGTGGAGGATTATATGAGTGACCGCATCCAAGTAGGCACGTCACACAGTCCGTACTTATACTGGCAGGAAAAAGAGGCAATTTGGAGGCCCTTGCACAAACTGGCTTTATTCTACCTAAGTTGCCCTCCCACAAGTGTGTACTCCGAAAGAGTGTTTAGTGCCGCCGCTCACCTTGTCAGCAATCGGCGTACGAGGTTACATCCAGAAAATGTGGAGAAGATGATGTTCATTAAAATGAATTATAATCAATTCCTCCGCGGAGACATTGACCAGCAGCAATTGCCTCCACAAAGTACACAGGGAGCTGAGATGGTGGATTCCAGTGGGGACGAATTGATAATCTGTGAGGAGGGGGATGTACACGGTGATATATCGGAGGGTGATGATGAGGTGGACATCTTGCCTCTGTAGAGCCAGTTTGTGCAAGGAGAGATTAATTGCTTCTTTTTTGGGGGGGGTCCAAACCAACCAGTCATATCAGTCACAGTCGTGTGGCAGACCCTGTCACTGAAATGATGGGTTGGTTAAAGTGTGCATGTCCTGTTTTGTTTATACAACATAAGGGTGGGTGGGAGGGCCCAAGGACAATTCCATCTTGCACCTCTTTTTTCTTTTCTTTTTCTTTGCATCATGTGCTGATTGGGGAGGGTTTTTTGGAAGGGACATCCTGCGTGACACTGCAGTGCCACTCCTAAATGGGCCCGGTGTTTGTGTCGGCCACTAGGGTCGCTAATCTTACTCACACAGTCAGCTACCTCATTGCGCCTCTTTTTTTCTTTGCGTCATGTGCTGTTTGGGGAGGGTTTTTTGGAAGGGACATCCTGCGTGACACTGCAGTGCCACTCCTAGATGGGCCCGGTGTTTGTGTCGGCCACTAGGGTCGCTAATCTTACTCACACAGCTACCTCATTGCGCCTCTTTTTTTCTTTGCGTCATGTGCTGTTTAGGGAGGGTTTTTTGGAAGGGACATCCTGCGTGACACTGCAGTGCCACTCCTAGATGGGCCCGGTGTTTGTGTCGGCCACTAGGGTCGCTAATCTTACTCACACAGTCAGCTACCTCATTGCGCCTCTTTTTTTCTTTGCGTCATGTGCTGTTTGGGGAGGGTTTTTTGGAAGGGCCATCCTGCGTGACACTGCAGTGCCACTCCTAGATGGGCCCGGTGTTTGTGTCGGCCACTAGGGTCGCTAATCTTACTCACACAGCTACCTCATTGCGCCTCTTTTTTTCTTTGCGTCATGTGCTGTTTGGGGAGGGTTTTTTGGAAGGGACATCCTGCGTGACACTGCAGTGCCACTCCTAGATGGGCCCGGTGTTTGTGTCGGCCACTAGGGTCGCTAATCTTACTCACACAGTCAGCTACCTCATTGCGCCTCTTTTTTTCTTTGCGTCATGTGCTGTTTGGGGAGGGTTTTTTGGAAGGGCCATCCTGCGTGACACTGCAGTGCCACTCCTAGATGGGCCCGGTGTTTGTGTCGGCCACTAGGGTCGCTAATCTTACTCACACAGTCAGCTACCTCATTGCGCCTCTTTTTTTCTTTGCGTCATGTGCTGTTTGGGGAGGGTTTTTTGGAAGGGCCATCCTGCGTGACACTGCAGTGCCACTCCTAGATGGGCCCGGTGTTTGTGTCGGCCACTAGGGTCGCTAATCTTACTCACACAGCTACCTCATTGCGCCTCTTTTTTTCTTTGCGTCATGTGCTGTTTGGGGAGGGTTTTTTGGAAGGGACATCCTGCGTGACACTGCAGTGCCACTCCTAGATGGGCCCGGTGTTTGTGTCGGCCACTAGGGTCGCTTATCTTACTCACACAGCGACCTCGGTGCAAATTTTAGGACTAAAAATAATATTGTGAGGTGTGAGGTATTCAGAATAGACTGAAAATGAGTGTAAATTATGGTTTTTGAGGTTAATAATACTTTGGGATCAAAATGACCCCCAAATTCTATGATTTAAGCTGTTTTTTAGTGTTTTTGGAAAAAAACACCCGAATCCAAAACACACCCGAATCCGACAAAAATAATTCGGTGAGGTTTTGCCAAAACGCGTTCGAACCCAAAACACGGCCGCGGAACCGAACCCAAAACCAAAACACGAAACCCGAAAAATTTCAGGCGCTCATCTCTAGGAATAAGGCCTCCTCTCCATGTGTCCTGTGGCACATACTACAATATAGGAATAAGGCCTCCTCTCCATGTGTCCTGTGGCACATACTACAATATAGGAATAAGGCCACCTCTCCATGTGTCCTGTGCCACAATACTACAATATAGGAATAAGGCCTCCTCTCCATGTGTCCTGTGGCACATACTACAATATAGGAATAAGGCCTCCTCTCCATGTGTCCTGTGCCACAATACTACAATATAGGAATAAGGCCTCCTCTCCATGTGTCCTGTGGCACATACTACAATATAGGAATAAGACCTCCTCTCCATATGTCCTGTGGCACAATACTACAATATAGGAATAAGGCCTCCTCTCCATGTGTCCTGTGGCACAATACTACAATATAGGAATAAGGCCTCCTCTCCATGTGTCCTGTGGCACAATACTACAATATAGGAATAAGACCTCCTCTCCATATGTCCTGTGGCACAATACTACAATATAGGAATAAGGCCTCCTCTCCATATGTCCTGTGGCACAATACTACAATATAGGAATAAGACCTCCTCTCCATGTGTCCTGTGCCACAATACTACAATATAGGAATAAGACCTCCTCTCCATATGTCCTGTGGCACATACTACAATATAGGAATAAGGCCTCCTCTCCATGTGTCCTGTGGCACATACTACAATATAGGAATAAGACCTCCTCTCCATATGTCCTGTGGCACAATACTACAATATAGGAATAAGGCCTCCTCTCCATGTGTCCTGTGGCACATACTACAATATAGGAATAAGACCTCCTCTCCATATGTCCTGTGGCACAATACTACAATATAGGAATAAGGCCTCCTCTCCATGTGTCCTGTGGCATATGACTGATATAAAGTTACATTGTGGGGGAATCCAGTATACGTTCTGTCACCAGGTACCAGTGAATGACCACATCATGTATATAGGTGACTGATATAAAGTTACATTGTGGGGGAATCCAGTATACGTTCTGTCACCAGGTACCAGTGAATGACCACATCATGTATATAGGTGACAGATATAACGTTACATTGTGGGGGAATCCAATATACGTTCTGTCACCAGGTACCAGTGAATGACCACATCATGTATATAGGTGACAGATATAAAGTTACATTGTGGGGGAATCCAGTATACGTTCTGTCACCAGGTACCAGTGAATGACGACATCATGTATATAGGTGACAGATATAACGTTACATTGTGGGGGAATCCAATATACGTTCTGTCACCAGGTACCAGTGAATGACCACATCATGTATATAGATGACTGATATAAAGTTACATTTTGGGGGAATCCAGTATACGTTCTGTCACCAGGTACCAGTGAATGACCACATCATGTATATAGGTGACAGATATAACGTTACATTGTGGGGGAATCCAGTATACGTTCTGTCACCAGGTACCAGTGAATGACCACATCATGTATATAGGTGACAGATATAAAGTTACATTGTGGGGGAATCCAGTATACGTTCTGTCACCAGGTACCAGTGAATGACCACATCATGTATATAGGTGACAGATATAAAGTTACATTGTGGGGGAATCCAGTATACGTTCTTTCACCAGGTACCAGTGAATGACCACATCATGTATATAGGTGACAGATATAACGTTACATTGTGGGGGAATCCAGTATACGTTCTGTCACCAGGTACCAGTGAATGACCACATCATGTATATAGGTGACAGATATAAAGTTACATTGTGGGGGAATCCAGTATACGTACTGTCACCAGGTACCAGTGAATGACCACATCATGTATATAGGTGACAGATATAAAGTTACATTGTGGGGGAATCCAGTATACATTCTGTCACCAGGTACCAGTGAATGACCACATCATGTATATAGGTGACAGATATAACGTTACATTGTGGGGGAATCCAGTATACGTTCTGTCACCAGGTACCAGTGAATGACCACATCATGTATATAGGTGACAGATATAAAGTTACATTGTGGGGGAATCCAGTATACGTACTGTCACCAGGTACCAGTGAATGACCACATCATGTATATAGGTGACAGATATAAAGTTACATTGTGGGGGAATCCAGTATACATTCTGTCACCAGGTACCAGTGAATGACCACATCATGTATATAGGTGACAGATATAAAGTTACATTGTGGGGAACTCCAGTATACGTTCTGTCACCAGGTACCAGTGAATGACCACATCATGTATATAGGTGACAGATATAAAGTTACATTGTGGGGGAATCCAGTATACGTTCTGTTACCAGGTACCAGTGAATAACCACATCATGTATATAGGTGACAGATATAAAGTTACATTGTGGGGGAATCCAGTATACATTCTGTCACCAGGTACAAGTGAATGACCACATCATGTATATAGGTGACAGATATAAAGTTACATTGTGGGGGAATCCAGTATACGTTCTGTCACCAGGTACCAGTGAATGACCACATCATGTATATAGGTGACAGATATAACGTTACATTGTGGGGGAATCCAGTATACGTTCTGTCACCAGGTACCAGTGAATGACCACATCATGTATATAGGTGACAGATATAAAGTTACATTGTGGTGGAATCCAGTATACGTTCTGTCACCAGGTACCAGTTAATGACCACATCATGTATATAGGTGACAGATATAAAGTTACATTGTGAGGGAATCCAGTATATGATCTGTCACCAGGTACCAGTGAATGACCACCTCATGTATATAGGTGACAGATATAACGTTACATTGTGGGGGAATCCAGTATACGTTCTGTCTCCAGGTACCAGTGAATGACCACATCATGTATATAGGTGACAGATATAAAGGTACATTGTGGGGGAATCCAGTATACGTTCTGTCACCAGGTACCAGGGAATGACCACATCATGTATATAGGTGACAGATATAAAGTTACATTGTGGGGGAATCCAGTATACGTTCTGTCACCATTTACCAGTGAATGACCACATCATGTATATAGGTGACATATATAAAGTTACATTGTGAGGGAATCCAGTATATGTTCTGTCACCAGGTACCAGTATAATGACCACATCATGTATATAGGTGACAGATATAAAGTTACATTGTGGGGGAATCCAGTATATGTTCTGTCACCAGGTACCAGTGAATGACCACATCATGTATATAGGTGACAGATATAAAGTTACATTGTGGGGGAATCCAGTATACGTTCTGTCTCCAGGTACCAGTGAATGACCACATCATGTATATAGGTGACTGATATAAAGTTACATTGTGGGGGAATCCAGTATACGTTCTGTCACCAGGTACCAGTGAATGACCACATCATGTATATAGGTGACAGATATAACGTTACATTGTGGGGGAATCCAATATACGTTCTGTCACCAGGTACCAGTGAATGACCACATCATGTATATAGGTGACAGATATAAAGTTACATTGTGGGGGAATCCAGTATACGTTCTGTCACCAGGTACCAGTGAATGACCACATCATGTATATAGGTGACAGATATAATGTTACATTGTGGGGGAATCCAATATACGTTCTGTCACCAGGTACCAGTGAATGACCACATCATGTATATAGGTGACAGATATAAAGTTACATTGTGGGGGAATCCAGTATACGTTCTGTCACCAGGTACCAGTGAATGACCACATCATGTATATAGGTGACAGATATAAAGTTACATTGTGGGGGAATCCAGTATATGTTCTGTCACCAGGTACCAGTGAATGACCACATCATGTATATAGGTGACAGATATAAAGTTACATTATGGGGGAATCCAGTATACGTTCTGTCACCAGGTACCAGTGAGTGATCACATCATGTATATAGATGACAGATATAACATTACATTGTGGGGGAATCCAGTATACGTTCTGTCACCAGGTACCAGTGAATGACCACATCATGTATATAGGTGACAGATATAACGTTACATTGTGGGGGAATCCAGTATATGTTCTGTCACCAGGTACCAGTGAATGACCACATCATGTATATAGGTGACAGATATAAAGTTACATTGTGGGGGAATCCAGTATATGTTCTGTCACCAGGTACCAGTGAATGACCACATCATGTATATAGGTGACAGATATAAAGTTACATTATGGGGGAATCCAGTATACGTTCTGTCACCAGGTACCAGTGAGTGATCACATCATGTATATAGATGACAGATATAACATTACATTGTGGGGGAATCCAGTATACGTTCTGTCACCAGGTACCAGTGAATGACCACATCATGTATATAGGTGACAGATATAAAGTTACATTGTGGTGGAATCCAGTATACGTTCTGTCACCAGGTACCAGTTAATGACCACATCATGTATATAGGTGACAGATATAAAGTTACATTGTGAGGGAATCCAGTATATGATCTGTCACCAGGTACCAGTGAATGACCACCTCATGTATATAGGTGACAGATATAACGTTACATTGTGGGGGAATCCAGTATACGTTCTGTCACCAGGTACCAGTGAATGACCACATCATGTATATAGGTGACAGATATAACATTACATTGTGGGGGAATCCAGTATACGTTCTGTCACCAGGTACCAGTGAGTGACCACATCATGTATATAGGTGACAGATATAACGTTACATTGTGGGGGAATCCAGTATATGTTCTGTCACCAGGTACCAGTGAATGACCACATCATGTATATAGGTGACAGATATAAAGTTACATTGTGGGGGAATCCAGTATATGTTCTGTCACCAGGTACCAGTGAATGACCACATCATGTATATAGGTGACAGATATAAAGTTACATTATGGGGGAATCCAGTATACGTTCTGTCACCAGGTACCAGTGAGTGATCACATCATGTATATAGATGACAGATATAACATTACATTGTGGGGGAATCCAGTATACGTTCTGTCACCAGGTACCAGTGAATGACCACATCATGTATATAGGTGACAGATATAAAGTTACATTGTGGTGGAATCCAGTATACGTTCTGTCACCAGGTACCAGTTAATGACCACATCATGTATATAGGTGACAGATATAAAGTTACATTGTGAGGGAATCCAGTATATGATCTGTCACCAGGTACCAGTGAATGACCACCTCATGTATATAGGTGACAGATATAACGTTACATTGTGGGGGAATCCAGTATACGTTCTGTCTCCAGGTACCAGTGAATGACCACATCATGTATATAGGTGACAGATATAAAGGTACATTGTGGGGGAATCCAGTATACGTTCTGTCACCAGGTACCAGGGAATGACCACATCATGTATATAGGTGACAGATATAAAGTTACATTGTGGGGGAATCCAGTATACGTTCTGTCACCATTTACCAGTGAATGACCACATCATGTATATAGGTGACATATATAAAGTTACATTGTGAGGGAATCCAGTATATGTTCTGTCACCAGGTACCAGTATAATGACCACATCATGTATATAGGTGACAGATATAAAGTTACATTGTGGGGGAATCCAGTATACGTTCTGTCACCTGGTACCAGTGAATGACCACATCATGTATATAGGTGACAGATATAAAGTTACATTGTGAGGGAATCCAGTATATGTTCTGTCACCAGGTACCAGTGAATGACCACATCATGTATATAGGTGACAGATATAAAGTTACATTGTGGGGGAATCCAGTATACGTTCTGTCTCCAGGTACCAGTGAATGACCACATCATGTATATAGGTGACTGATATAAAGTTACATTGTGGGGGAATCCAGTATACGTTCTGTCTCCAGGTACCAGTGAATGACCACATCATGTATATAGGTGACAGATATAAAGTTACATTGTGGGGGAATCCAGTATACGTTCTGTCACCAGGTACCAGTGAATGACCACATCATGTATATAGGTGACAGATATAACGTTACTTTGTGGGGGAATCCAATATACGTTCTGTCACCAAGTACCAGTGAATGACCACATCATGTATATAGGTGACAGATATAAAGTTACATTGTGGGGGAATACAGTATACGTTCTGTCACCAGGTACCAGTGAATGACCACATCATGTATATGGGTGACAGATATAAAGTTACATTGTGGGGGAATCCAGTATATGTTCTGTCACCAGGTACCAGTGAATGACCACATCATGTATATAGGTGACAGATATAAAGTTACATTATGGGGGAATCCAGTATACGTTCTGTCACCAGGTACCAGTGAGTGATCACATCATGTATATAGATGACAGATATAACATTACATTGTGGGGGAATCCAGTATACGTTCTGTCACCAGGTACCAGTCAATGACCACATCATGTATATAGGTGACAGATATAACGTTACATTGTGGGGGAATCCAGTATATGTTCTGTCACCAGGTACCAGTGAATGACCACATCATGTATATAGGTGACAGATATAAAGTTACATTGTGGGGGAATCCAGTATATGTTCTGTCACCAGGTACCAGTGAATGACCACATCATGTATATAGGTGACAGATATAAAGTTACATTATGGGGGAATCCAGTATACGTTCTGCCACCAGGTACCAGTGAGTGATCACATCATGTATATAGATGACAGATATAACATTACATTGTGGGGGAATCCAGTATACGTTCTGTCACCAGGTACCAGTGGATGACCACATCATGTATATAGGTGACAGATATAAAGTTACATTGTGGGGGAATCCAGTATACGTTCTGTCACCAGGTACCAGTGAATGACCACATCATGTATATAGGTGACAGATATAATGTTACATTGTGGGGGAATCCAATATACGTTCTGTCACCAGGTACCAGTGAATGACCACATCATGTATATAAGTGACAGATATAAAGTTACATTGTGGGGGAATCCAGTATACGTTCTGTCACCAGGTACCAGTGAATGACCACATCATGTATATAGGTGACAGATATAAAGTTACATTGTGGGGGAATCCAGTATATGTTCTGTCACCAGGTACCAGTGAATGACCACATCATGTATATAGGTGACAGATATAAAGTTACATTATGGGGGAATCCAGTATACGTTCTGTCACCAGGTACCAGTGAGTGATCACATCATGTATATAGATGACAGATATAACATTACATTGTGGGGGAATCCAGTATACGTTCTGTCACCAGGTACCAGTGAATGACCACATCATGTATATAGGTGACAGATATAACGTTACATTGTGGGGGAATCCAGTATATGTTCTGTCACCAGGTACCAGTGAATGACCACATCATGTATATAGGTGACAGATATAAAGTTACATTGTGGGGGAATCCAGTATATGTTCTGTCACCAGGTACCAGTGAATGACCACATCATGTATATAGGTGACAGATATAAAGTTACATTATGGGGGAATCCAGTATACGTTCTGTCACCAGGTACCAGTGAGTGATCACATCATGTATATAGATGACAGATATAACATTACATTGTGGGGGAATCCAGTATACGTTCTGTCACCAGGTACCAGTGAATGACCACATCATGTATATAGGTGACAGATATAAAGTTACATTGTGGTGGAATCCAGTATACGTTCTGTCACCAGGTACCAGTTAATGACCACATCATGTATATAGGTGACAGATATAAAGTTACATTGTGAGGGAATCCAGTATATGATCTGTCACCAGGTACCAGTGAATGACCACCTCATGTATATAGGTGACAGATATAACGTTACATTGTGGGGGAATCCAGTATACGTTCTGTCACCAGGTACCAGTGAATGACCACATCATGTATATAGGTGACAGATATAACATTACATTGTGGGGGAATCCAGTATACGTTCTGTCACCAGGTACCAGTGAATGACCACATCATGTATATAGGTGACAGATATAACGTTACATTGTGGGGGAATCCAGTATATGTTCTGTCACCAGGTACCAGTGAATGACCACATCATGTATATAGGTGACAGATATAAAGTTACATTGTGGGGGAATCCAGTATATGTTCTGTCACCAGGTACCAGTGAATGACCACATCATGTATATAGGTGACAGATATAAAGTTACATTATGGGGGAATCCAGTATACGTTCTGTCACCAGGTACCAGTGAGTGATCACATCATGTATATAGATGACAGATATAACATTACATTGTGGGGGAATCCAGTATACGTTCTGTCACCAGGTACCAGTGAATGACCACATCATGTATATAGGTGACAGATATAAAGTTACATTGTGGTGGAATCCAGTATACGTTCTGTCACCAGGTACCAGTTAATGACCACATCATGTATATAGGTGACAGATATAAAGTTACATTGTGAGGGAATCCAGTATATGATCTGTCACCAGGTACCAGTGAATGACCACCTCATGTATATAGGTGACAGATATAACGTTACATTGTGGGGGAATCCAGTATACGTTCTGTCTCCAGGTACCAGTGAATGACCACATCATGTATATAGGTGACAGATATAAAGGTACATTGTGGGGGAATCCAGTATACGTTCTGTCACCAGGTACCAGGGAATGACCACATCATGTATATAGGTGACAGATATAAAGTTACATTGTGGGGGAATCCAGTATACGTTCTGTCACCATTTACCAGTGAATGACCACATCATGTATATAGGTGACATATATAAAGTTACATTGTGAGGGAATCCAGTATATGTTCTGTCACCAGGTACCAGTATAATGACCACATCATGTATATAGGTGACAGATATAAAGTTACATTGTGGGGGAATCCAGTATACGTTCTGTCACCTGGTACCAGTGAATGACCACATCATGTATATAGGTGACAGATATAAAGTTACATTGTGAGGGAATCCAGTATATGTTCTGTCACCAGGTACCAGTGAATGACCACATCATGTATATAGGTGACAGATATAAAGTTACATTGTGGGGGAATCCAGTATACGTTCTGTCTCCAGGTACCAGTGAATGACCACATCATGTATATAGGTGACTGATATAAAGTTACATTGTGGGGGAATCCAGTATACGTTCTGTCTCCAGGTACCAGTGAATGACCACATCATGTATATAGGTGACAGATATAAAGTTACATTGTGGGGGAATCCAGTATACGTTCTGTCACCAGGTACCAGTGAATGACCACATCATGTATATAGGTGACAGATATAACGTTACATTGTGGGGGAATCCAATATACGTTCTGTCACCAAGTACCAGTGAATGACCACATCATGTATATAGGTGACAGATATAAAGTTACATTGTGGGGGAATCCAGTATACGTTCTGTCACCAGGTACCAGTGAGTGATCACATCATGTATATAGGTGACAGATATAAAGTTACATTGTGGGGGAATCCAGTATACGTTCTGTCACCAGGTACCAGTGAATGACCACATCATGTATATAGGTGACAGATATAAAGTTACATTGTGGGGGAATCCAGTATATGTTCTGTCACCAGGTACCAGTGAATGACCACATCATGTATATAGGTGACAGATATAAAGTTACATTATGGGGGAATCCAGTATACGTTCTGTCACCAGGTACCAGTGAGTGATCACATCATGTATATAGATGACAGATATAACATTACATTGTGGGGGAATCCAGTATACGTTCTGTCACCAGGTACCAGTGAATGACCACATCATGTATATAGGTGACAGATATAACGTTACATTGTGGGGGAATCCAGTATATGTTCTGTCACCAGGTACCAGTGAATGACCACATCATGTATATAGGTGACAGATATAAAGTTACATTGTGGGGGAATCCAGTATATGTTCTGTCACCAGGTACCAGTGAATGACCACATCATGTATATAGGTGACAGATATAAAGTTACATTATGGGGGAATCCAGTATACGTTCTGTCACCAGGTACCAGTGAGTGATCACATCATGTATATAGATGACAGATATAACATTACATTGTGGGGGAATCCAGTATACGTTCTGTCACCAGGTACCAGTGAATGACCACATCATGTATATAGGTGACAGATATAAAGTTACATTGTGGTGGAATCCAGTATACGTTCTGTCACCAGGTACCAGTTAATGACCACATCATGTATATAGGTGACAGATATAAAGTTACATTGTGAGGGAATCCAGTATATGATCTGTCACCAGGTACCAGTGAATGACCACCTCATGTATATAGGTGACAGATATAACGTTACATTGTGGGGGAATCCAGTATACGTTCTGTCACCAGGTACCAGTGAATGACCACATCATGTATATAGGTGACAGATATAACGTTACATTGTGGGGGAATCCAGTATATGTTCTGTCACCAGGTACCAGTGAATGACCACATCATGTATATAGGTGACAGATATAAAGTTACATTGTGGGGGAATCCAGTATATGTTCTGTCACCAGGTACCAGTGAATGACCACATCATGTATATAGGTGACAGATATAAAGTTACATTATGGGGGAATCCAGTATACGTTCTGTCACCAGGTACCAGTGAGTGATCACATCATGTATATAGATGACAGATATAACATTACATTGTGGGGGAATCCAGTATACGTTCTGTCACCAGGTACCAGTGAATGACCACATCATGTATATAGGTGACAGATATAAAGTTACATTGTGGTGGAATCCAGTATACGTTCTGTCACCAGGTACCAGTTAATGACCACATCATGTATATAGGTGACAGATATAAAGTTACATTGTGAGGGAATCCAGTATATGATCTGTCACCAGGTACCAGTGAATGACCACCTCATGTATATAGGTGACAGATATAACGTTACATTGTGGGGGAATCCAGTATACGTTCTGTCACCAGGTACCAGTGAATGACCACATCATGTATATAGGTGACAGATATAACATTACATTGTGGGGGAATCCAGTATACGTTCTGTCACCAGGTACCAGTGAATGACCACATCATGTATATAGGTGACAGATATAACGTTACATTGTGGGGGAATCCAGTATATGTTCTGTCACCAGGTACCAGTGAATGACCACATCATGTATATAGGTGACAGATATAAAGTTACATTGTGGGGGAATCCAGTATATGTTCTGTCACCAGGTACCAGTGAATGACCACATCATGTATATAGGTGACAGATATAAAGTTACATTATGGGGGAATCCAGTATACGTTCTGTCACCAGGTACCAGTGAGTGATCACATCATGTATATAGATGACAGATATAACATTACATTGTGGGGGAATCCAGTATACGTTCTGTCACCAGGTACCAGTGAATGACCACATCATGTATATAGGTGACAGATATAAAGTTACATTGTGGTGGAATCCAGTATACGTTCTGTCACCAGGTACCAGTTAATGACCACATCATGTATATAGGTGACAGATATAAAGTTACATTGTGAGGGAATCCAGTATATGATCTGTCACCAGGTACCAGTGAATGACCACCTCATGTATATAGGTGACAGATATAACGTTACATTGTGGGGGAATCCAGTATACGTTCTGTCTCCAGGTACCAGTGAATGACCACATCATGTATATAGGTGACAGATATAAAGGTACATTGTGGGGGAATCCAGTATACGTTCTGTCACCAGGTACCAGGGAATGACCACATCATGTATATAGGTGACAGATATAAAGTTACATTGTGGGGGAATCCAGTATACGTTCTGTCACCATTTACCAGTGAATGACCACATCATGTATATAGGTGACATATATAAAGTTACATTGTGAGGGAATCCAGTATATGTTCTGTCACCAGGTACCAGTATAATGACCACATCATGTATATAGGTGACAGATATAAAGTTACATTGTGGGGGAATCCAGTATACGTTCTGTCACCTGGTACCAGTGAATGACCACATCATGTATATAGGTGACAGATATAAAGTTACATTGTGAGGGAATCCAGTATATGTTCTGTCACCAGGTACCAGTGAATGACCACATCATGTATATAGGTGACAGATATAAAGTTACATTGTGGGGGAATCCAGTATACGTTCTGTCTCCAGGTACCAGTGAATGACCACATCATGTATATAGGTGACTGATATAAAGTTACATTGTGGGGGAATCCAGTATACGTTCTGTCTCCAGGTACCAGTGAATGACCACATCATGTATATAGGTGACAGATATAAAGTTACATTGTGGGGGAATCCAGTATACGTTCTGTCACCAGGTACCAGTGAATGACCACATCATGTATATAGGTGACAGATATAACGTTACATTGTGGGGGAATCCAATATACGTTCTGTCACCAAGTACCAGTGAATGACCACATCATGTATATAGGTGACAGATATAAAGTTACATTGTGGGGGAATCCAGTATACGTTCTGTCACCAGGTACCAGTGAGTGATCACATCATGTATATAGGTGACAGATATAAAGTTACATTGTGGGGGAATCCAGTATACGTTCTGTCACCAGGTACCAGTGAATGACCACATCATGTATATAGGTGACAGATATAAAGTTACATTGTGGGGGAATCCAGTATATGTTCTGTCACCAGGTACCAGTGAATGACCACATCATGTATATAGGTGACAGATATAAAGTTACATTATGGGGGAATCCAGTATACGTTCTGTCACCAGGTACCAGTGAGTGATCACATCATGTATATAGATGACAGATATAACATTACATTGTGGGGGAATCCAGTATACGTTCTGTCACCAGGTACCAGTGAATGACCACATCATGTATATAGGTGACAGATATAACGTTACATTGTGGGGGAATCCAGTATATGTTCTGTCACCAGGTACCAGTGAATGACCACATCATGTATATAGGTGACAGATATAAAGTTACATTGTGGGGGAATCCAGTATATGTTCTGTCACCAGGTACCAGTGAATGACCACATCATGTATATAGGTGACAGATATAAAGTTACATTATGGGGGAATCCAGTATACGTTCTGTCACCAGGTACCAGTGAGTGATCACATCATGTATATAGATGACAGATATAACATTACATTGTGGGGGAATCCAGTATACGTTCTGTCACCAGGTACCAGTGAATGACCACATCATGTATATAGGTGACAGATATAAAGTTACATTGTGGTGGAATCCAGCATACGTTCTGTCACCAGGTACCAGTTAATGACCACATCATGTATATAGGTGACAGATATAAAGTTACATTGTGAGGGAATCCAGTATATGATCTGTCACCAGGTACCAGTGAATGACCACCTCATGTATATAGGTGACAGATATAACGTTACATTGTGGGGGAATCCAGTATACGTTCTGTCACCAGGTACCAGTGAATGACCACATCATGTATATAGGTGACAGATATAACATTACATTGTGGGGGAATCCAGTATACGTTCTGTCACCAGGTACCAGTGAATGACCACATCATGTATATAGGTGACAGATATAACGTTACATTGTGGGGGAATCCAGTATATGTTCTGTCACCAGGTACCAGTGAATGACCACATCATGTATATAGGTGACAGATATAAAGTTACATTGTGGGGGAATCCAGTATATGTTCTGTCACCAGGTACCAGTGAATGACCACATCATGTATATAGGTGACAGATATAAAGTTACATTATGGGGGAATCCAGTATACGTTCTGTCACCAGGTACCAGTGAGTGATCACATCATGTATATAGATGACAGATATAACATTACATTGTGGGGGAATCCAGTATACGTTCTGTCACCAGGTACCAGTGAATGACCACATCATGTATATAGGTGACAGATATGAAGTTACATTGTGGTGGAATCCAGTATACGTTCTGTCACCAGGTACCAGTTAATGACCACATCATGTATATAGGTGACAGATATAAAGTTACATTGTGAGGGAATCCAGTATATGATCTGTCACCAGGTACCAGTGAATGACCACCTCATGTATATAGGTGACAGATATACCGTTACATTGTGGGGGAATCCAGTATACGTTCTGTCTCCAGGTACCAGTGAATGACCACATCATGTATATAGGTGACAGATATAAAGGTACATTGTGGGGGAATCCAGTATACGTTCTGTCACCAGGTACCAGGGAATGACCACATCATGTATATAGGTGACAGATATAAAGTTACATTGTGGGGGAATCCAGTATACGTTCTGTCACCATTTACCAGTGAATGACCACATCATGTATATAGGTGACATATATAAAGTTACATTGTGAGGGAATCCAGTATATGTTCTGTCACCAGGTACCAGTATAATGACCACATCATGTATATAGGTGACAGATATAAAGTTACATTGTGGGGGAATCCAGTATACGTTCTGTCACCTGGTACCAGTGAATGACCACATCATGTATATAGGTGACAGATATAAAGTTACATTGTGAGGGAATCCAGTATATGTTCTGTCACCAGGTACCAGTGAATGACCACATCATGTATATAGGTGACAGATATAAAGTTACATTGTGGGGGAATCCAGTATACGTTCTGTCTCCAGGTACCAGTGAATGACCACATCATGTATATAGGTGACTGATATAAAGTTACATTGTGGGGGAATCCAGTATACGTTCTGTCTCCAGGTACCAGTGAATGACCACATCATGTATATAGGTGACAGATATAAAGTTACATTGTGGGGGAATCCAGTATACGTTCTGTCACCAGGTACCAGTGAATGACCACATCATGTATATAGGTGACAGATATAACGTTACATTGTGGGGGAATCCAATATACGTTCTGTCACCAAGTACCAGTGAATGACCACATCATGTATATAGGTGACAGATATAAAGTTACATTGTGGGGGAATCCAGTATACGTTCTGTCACCAGGTACCAGTGAATGACCACATCATGTATATAGGTGACAGATATAACGTTACATTGTGGGGGAATCCAGTATATGTTCTGTCACCAGGTACCAGTGAATGACCACATCATGTATATAGGTGACAGATATAAAGTTACATTATGGGGGAATCCAGTATACGTTCTGCCACCAGGTACCAGTGAGTGATCACATCATGTATATAGATGACAGATATAACATTACATTGTGGGGGAATCCAGTATACGTTCTGTCACCAGGTACCAGTGAATGACCACATCATGTATATAGGTGACAGATATAAAGTTACATTGTGGGGGAATCCAGTATACGTTCTGTCACCAGGTACCAGTGAATGACCACATCATGTATATAGGTGACAGATATAAAGTTACATTGTGGGGGAATCCAGTATACATTCTGTCACCAGGTACCAGTGAATGACCACATCAGGTATATAGGTGACAGATATAACGTTACATTGAGAGGGAATCCAGTATACGTTCTGTCACCAGGTACCAGTGAATGACCACATCATGTATATAGGTGACAGATATAAAGTTACATTGTGGGGGAATCCAGTATATGTTCTGTCACCAGATACCAGTGAATGACCACATCATGTATATAGGTGACAGATATAACGTTACATTGTGGGGGAATCCAGTATACGTTCTGTCACTAGGTACCAGTGAATGACCACATCATGTATATAGGTGACAGATATAAAGTTACATTGTGGGGGAATCCAGTATACGTACTGTAACCAGGTACCAGTGAATGACCACATCATGTATATAGGTGACAGATATAAAGTTACATTGTGGGGGAATCCAGTATACGTTCTGTCACCAGGTACCAGTGAATGACCACATCATGTATATAGGTGACAGATATAAAGTTACATTGTGGGGAAATCCAGTATACGTTCTGTCACCAGGTACCAGTGAATGACCACATCATGTATATAGGTGACAGATATAAAGTTACATTGTGGGGGAATCCAGTATACGTTCTGTCACCAGGTACCAGTGAATGACCACATCATGTATATAGGTGACAGATATAAAGTTACATTGTGGGGAAATCCAGTATACGTTCTGTCACCAGGTACCAGTGAATGATCACATCATGTATATAGGTGACAGAAATAATGTTACATTGTGGGGGAATCCAGTATACGTTCTGTCACCAGGTACCAGTGAATAACCACATCATGTATATAGGTGACAGATATAAAGTTACATTGTGTGGGAATCCAGTATATGTTCTGTCACCAGGTACCAGTGAATGGCCACATCATGTATATACTAGATGACAGATATAACATTACATTGTGGGGGAATCCAGTATACGTTCTGTCACCAGGTACCAGTCAATGACCACATCATGTATATAGGTGACAGATATAACGTTACATTGTGGGGGAATCCAGTATATGTTCTGTCACAAGGTACCAGTGAATGACCACATCATGTATATAGGTGACAGATATAAAGTTACATTGTGGGGGAATCCAGTATATGTTCTGTCACCAGGTACCAGTGAATGACCACATCATGTATATAGGTGACAGATATAAAGTTACATTATGGGGGAATCCAGTATACGTTCTGCCACCAGGTACCAGTGAGTGATCACATCATGTATATAGATGACAGATATAACATTACATTGTGGGGGAATCCAGTATACGTTCTGTCACCAGGTACCAGTGAATGACCACATCATGTATATAGGTGACAGATATAAAGTTACATTGTGGGGGAATCCAGTATACGTTCTGTCACCAGGTACCAGTGAATGACCACATCATGTATATAGGTGACAGATATAAAGTTACATTGTGGGGGAATCCAGTATACATTCTGTCACCAGGTACCAGTGAATGACCACATCAGGTATATAGGTGACAGATATAACGTTACATTGAGAGGGAATCCAGTATACGTTCTGTCACCAGGTACCAGTGAATGACCACATCATGTATATAGGTGACAGATATAAAGTTACATTGTGGGGGAATCCAGTATATGTTCTGTCACCAGATACCAGTGAATGACCACATCATGTATATAGGTGACAGATATAACGTTACATTGTGGGGGAATCCAGTATACGTTCTGTCACTAGGTACCAGTGAATGACCACATCATGTATATAGGTGACAGATATAAAGTTACATTGTGGGGGAATCCAGTATACGTACTGTAACCAGGTACCAGTGAATGACCACATCATGTATATAGGTGACAGATATAAAGTTACATTGTGGGGGAATCCAGTATACGTTCTGTCACCAGGTACCAGTGAATGACCACATCATGTATATAGGTGACAGATATAAAGTTACATTGTGGGGAAATCCAGTATACGTTCTGTCACCAGGTACCAGTGAATGACCACATCATGTATATAGGTGACAGATATAAAGTTACATTGTGGGGGAATCCAGTATACGTTCTGTCACCAGGTACCAGTGAATGACCACATCATGTATATAGGTGACAGATATAAAGTTACATTGTGGGGAAATCCAGTATACGTTCTGTCACCAGGTACCAGTGAATGATCACATCATGTATATAGGTGACAGAAATAATGTTACATTGTGGGGGAATCCAGTATACGTTCTGTCACCAGGTACCAGTGAATAACCACATCATGTATATAGGTGACAGATATAAAGTTACATTGTGTGGGAATCCAGTATATGTTCTGTCACCAGGTACCAGTGAATGGCCACATCATGTATATAGGTGACAGATATAACATTACATTGTGGGGGAATCCAGTATACGTTCTGTCACCAGGTACCAGTGAATGACCACATCATGTATATAGGTGACAGATATAACATTACATTGTGGGGGAATCCAGTATACGTTCTGTCACCAGGTACCAGTGAATGGCCACATCATGTATATAGATGACTGATATAAAGTTACATTGTGGGAAAATCCAGTATACGTTCTGTTACCAGGTACCAGTGAATGACCACATCATGTATATAGGTGACAGATATAAAGTTACATTGTGAGGGAATCCAGTATACGTTCTGTCACCAGGTACCAGTGAATGACCACATCATGTATATAGGTGACAGATATAAAGTTACATTGTGGGGGAATCCAGTATACGTTCTGTCACCAGGTACCAGTGAATGACCACATCATGTATATAGGTGACAGATATAACGTTACATTGTGGGGGAATCCAGTATACGTTCTGTCACCAGGTACCAGTGAATGACCACATCATGTATATAGGTGACAGATATAAAGTTACATTGTGAGGGAATCCAGTATATGATCTGTCACCAGGTACCAGTGAATGACCACCTCATGTATATAGGTGACAGATATAACGTTACATTGTGGGGGAATCCAGTATACGTTCTGTCTCCAGGTACCAGTGAATGACCACATCATGTATATAGGTGACAGATATAAAGTTACATTGTGGGGGAATCCAGTATACGTTCTGTCACCAGGTACCAGGGAATGACCACATCATGTATATAGGTGACAGATATAAAGTTACATTGTGGGGGAATCCAGTATACGTTCTGTCACCAGGTACCAGTGAATGACCACATCATGTATATAGGTGACATATATAAAGTTACATTGTGAGGGAATCCAGTATATGTTCTGTCACCAGGTACCAGTGAATGACCACATCATGTATATAGGTGACAGATATAAAGTTACATTGTGGGGGAATCCAGTATACGTTCTGTCACCAGGTACCAGTGAATGACCACATCATGTATATAGGTGACAGATATAAAGTTACATTGTGAGGGAATCCAGTATATGTTCTGTCACCAGGTACCAGTGAATGACCACATCATGTATATAGGTGACAGATATAAAGTTACATTGTGGGGGAATCCAGTATACGTTCTGTCTCCAGGTACCAGTGAATGACCACATCATGTATATAGGTGACTGATATAAAGTTACATTGTGGGGGAATCCAGTATACGTTCTGTCTCCAGGTACCAGTGAATGACCACATCATGTATATAGGTGACAGATATAAAGTTACATTGTGGGGGAATCCAGTATACGTTCTGTCACCAGGTACCAGTGAATGACCACATCATGTATATAGGTGACAGATATAACGTTACATTGTGGGGAATCCAATATACGTTCTGTCACCAGGTACCAGTGAATGACCACATCATGTATATAGGTGACAGATATAAAGTTACATTGTGGGGGAATCCAGTATACGTTCTGTCACCAGGTACCAGTGAATGACCACATCATGTATATAGGTGACAGATATAAAGTTACATTGTGGGGGAATCCAGTATACGTTCTGTCACCAGGTACCAGTGAATGACCACATCATGTATATAGGTGACAGATATAATGTTACATTGTGGGGGAATCCAGTATACGTTCTGTCACCAGGTACCAGTGAATGACCACATCATGTATATAGGTGACAGATATAAAGTTACATTGTGAGGGAATCCAGTATATGTTCTGTCACCAGGTACTAGTGAATGACCACATCATGTATATAGGTGACAGATATAAAGTTACATTGTGGGGGAATCCAGTATACATTCTGTCACCAGGTACCAGTGAGTGATCACATCATGTATATAGATGACAGATATAACATTACATTGTGGGGGAATCCAGTATACGTTCTGTCACCAGGTACCAGTGAATGACCACATCATGTATATAGGTGACATATATAAAGTTACATTGTGGGGGAATCCAGTATACGTTCTGTCACCAGGTACCAGTGAATGACCACATCATGTATATAGGTGACAGATATAAAGTTACATTGTGGGGGAATCCAGTATACGTACTGTCACGAGGTACCAGTGAATGACCACATCATGTATATAGGTGACAGATATAAAGTTACATTGTGGGGGAATCCAGTATACGTTCTGTCACCAGGTACCAGTGAATGACCACATCATGTATATAGGTGACAGATATAAAGTTACATTGTGGGGAAATCCAGTATACGTTCTGTCACCAGGTACCAGTGAATGACCACATCATGTATATAGGTGACAGATATAAAGTTACATTGTGGGGGAATCCAGTATACGTTCTGTCACCAGGTACCAGTGAATGACCACATCATGTATATAGGTGACAGATATAAAGTTACATTGTGGGGGAATCCAGTATACGTTCTGTCACTAGGTACCAGTGAATGACCACATCATGTATATAGGTGACAGATATAAAGTTACATTGTGGGGGAATCCAGTATACGTACTGTAACCAGGTACCAGTGAATGACCACATCATGTATATAGGTGACAGATATAAAGTTACATTGTGGGGGAATCCAGTATACGTTCTGTCACCAGGTACCAGTGAATGACCACATCATGTATATAGGTGACAGATATAAAGTTACATTGTGGGGAAATCCAGTATACGTTCTGTCACCAGGTACCAGTGAATGACCACATCATGTATATAGGTGACAGATATAAAGTTACATTGTGGGGGAATCCAGTATACGTTCTGTCACCAGGTACCAGTGAATGACCACATCATGTATATAGGTGACAGATATAAAGTTACATTGTGGGGAAATCCAGTATACGTTCTGTCACCAGGTACCAGTGAATGATCACATCATGTATATAGGTGACAGAAATAATGTTACATTGTGGGGGAATCCAGTATACGTTCTGTCACCAGGTACCAGTGAATAACCACATCATGTATATAGGTGACAGATATAAAGTTACATTGTGTGGGAATCCAGTATATGTTCTGTCACCAGGTACCAGTGAATGGCCACTTCATGTATATAGGTGACAGATATAACATTACATTGTGGGGGAATCCAGTATACGTTCTGTCACCAGGTACCAGTGAATGACCACATCATGTATATAGGTGACAGATATAACATTACATTGTGGGGGAATCCAGTATACGTTCTGTCACCAGGTACCAGTGAATGGCCACATCATGTATATAGATGACTGATATAAAGTTACATTGTGGGAAAATCCAGTATACGTTCTGTTACCAGGTACCAGTGAATGACCACATCATGTATATAGGTGACAGATATAAAGTTACATTGTGAGGGAATCCAGTATACGTTCTGTCACCAGGTACCAGTGAATGACCACATCATGTATATAGGTGACAGATATAAAGTTACATTGTGGGGGAATCCAGTATACGTTCTGTCACCAGGTACCAGTGAATGACCACATCATGTATATAGGTGACAGATATAACGTTACATTGTGGGGGAATCCAGTATACGTTCTGTCACCAGGTACCAGTGAATGACCACATCATGTATATAGGTGACAGATATAAAGTTACATTGTGAGGGAATCCAGTATATGATCTGTCACCAGGTACCAGTGAATGACCACCTCATGTATATAGGTGACAGATATAACGTTACATTGTGGGGGAATCCAGTATACGTTCTGTCTCCAGGTACCAGTGAATGACCACATCATGTATATAGGTGACAGATATAAAGTTACATTGTGGGGGAATCCAGTATACGTTCTGTCACCAGGTACCAGGGAATGACCACATCATGTATATAGGTGACAGATATAAAGTTACATTGTGGGGGAATCCAGTATACGTTCTGTCACCAGGTACCAGTGAATGACCACATCATGTATATAGGTGACATATATAAAGTTACATTGTGAGGGAATCCAGTATATGTTCTGTCACCAGGTACCAGTGAATGACCACATCATGTATATAGGTGACAGATATAAAGTTACATTGTGGGGGAATCCAGTATACGTTCTGTCACCAGGTACCAGTGAATGACCACATCATGTATATAGGTGACAGATATAAAGTTACATTGTGAGGGAATCCAGTATATGTTCTGTCACCAGGTACCAGTGAATGACCACATCATGTATATAGGTGACAGATATAAAGTTACATTGTGGGGGAATCCAGTATACGTTCTGTCTCCAGGTACCAGTGAATGACCACATCATGTATATAGGTGACTGATATAAAGTTACATTGTGGGGGAATCCAGTATACGTTCTGTCTCCAGGTACCAGTGAATGACCACATCATGTATATAGGTGACAGATATAAAGTTACATTGTGGGGGAATCCAGTATACGTTCTGTCACCAGGTACCAGTGAATGACCACATCATGTATATAGGTGACAGATATAACGTTACATTGTGGGGAATCCAATATACGTTCTGTCACCAGGTACCAGTGAATGACCACATCATGTATATAGGTGACAGATATAAAGTTACATTGTGGGGGAATCCAGTATACGTTCTGTCACCAGGTACCAGTGAATGACCACATCATGTATATAGGTGACAGATATAAAGTTACATTGTGGGGGAATCCAGTATACGTTCTGTCACCAGGTACCAGTGAATGACCACATCATGTATATAGGTGACAGATATAATGTTACATTGTGGGGGAATCCAGTATACGTTCTGTCACCAGGTACCAGTGAATGACCACATCATGTATATAGGTGACAGATATAAAGTTACATTGTGAGGGAATCCAGTATATGTTCTGTCACCAGGTACTAGTGAATGACCACATCATGTATATAGGTGACAGATATAAAGTTACATTGTGGGGGAATCCAGTATACATTCTGTCACCAGGTACCAGTGAGTGATCACATCATGTATATAGATGACAGATATAACATTACATTGTGGGGGAATCCAGTATACGTTCTGTCACCAGGTACCAGTGAATGACCACATCATGTATATAGGTGACATATATAAAGTTACATTGTGGGGGAATCCAGTATACGTTCTGTCACCAGGTACCAGTGAATGACCACATCATGTATATAGGTGACAGATATAAAGTTACATTGTGGGGGAATCCAGTATACGTACTGTCACGAGGTACCAGTGAATGACCACATCATGTATATAGGTGACAGATATAAAGTTACATTGTGGGGGAATCCAGTATACGTTCTGTCACCAGGTACCAGTGAATGACCACATCATGTATATAGGTGACAGATATAAAGTTACATTGTGGGGAAATCCAGTATACGTTCTGTCACCAGGTACCAGTGAATGACCACATCATGTATATAGGTGACAGATATAAAGTTACATTGTGGGGGAATCCAGTATACGTTCTGTCACCAGGTACCAGTGAATGACCACATCATGTATATAGGTGACAGATATAAAGTTACATTGTGGGGAAATCCAGTATACGTTCTGTCACCAGGTACCAGTGAATTATCACATCATGTATATAGGTGACAGAAATAATGTTACATTGTGGGGGAATCCAGTATACGTTCTGTCACCAGGTACCAGTGAATAACCACATCATGTATATAGGTGACAGGTATAAAGTTACATTGTGTGGGAATCCAGTATATGTTCTGTCACCAGGTACCAGTGAATGGCCACATCATGTATATAGGTGACAGATATAACATTACATTGTGGGGGAATCCAGTATACGTTCTGTCACCAGGTACCAGTGAATGACCACATCATGTATATAGGTGACAGATATAACATTACATTGTGGGGGAATCCAGTATACGTTCTGTCACCAGGTACCAGTGAATGGCCACATCATGTATATAGATGACTGATATAAAGTTACATTGTGGGAAAATCCAGTATACGTTCTGTTACCAGGTACCAGTGAATGACCACATCATGTATATAGGTGACAGATATAAAGTTACATTGTGAGGGAATCCAGTATACGTTCTGTCACCAGGTACCAGTGAATGACCACATCATGTATATAGGTGACAGATATAAAGTTACATTGTGGGGGAATCCAGTATACGTTCTGTCACCAGGTACCAGTGAATGACCACATCATGTATATAGGTGACAGATATAACGTTACATTGTGGGGGAATCCAGTATACGTTCTGTCACCAGGTACCAGTGAATGACCACATCATGTATATAGGTGACAGATATAAAGTTACATTGTGGGGGAATCCAGTATACGTTCTGTCACCAGGTACCAGTTAATGACCACATCATGTATATAGGTGACAGATATAAAGTTACATTGTGAGGGAATCCAGTATATGATCTGTCACCAGGTACCAGTGAATGACCACCTCATGTATATAGGTGACAGATATAACGTTACATTGTGGGGGAATCCAGTATACGTTCTGTCACCAGGTACCAGGGAATGACCACATCATGTATATAGGTGACAGATATAAAGTTACATTGTGGGGGAATCCAGTATACGTTCTGTCACCAGGTACCAGGGAATGACCACATCATGTATATAGGTGACAGATATAAAGTTACATTGTGGGGGAATCCAGTATACGTTCTGTCACCAGGTACCAGTGAATGACCACATCATGTATATAGGTGACATATATAAAGATACATTGTGAGGGAATCCAGTATATGTTCTGTCACCAGGTACCAGTGAATGACCACATCATGTATATAGGTGACAGATATAAAGTTACATTGTGGAGGAATCCAGTATACGTTCTGTCACCAGGTACCAGTGAATGACCACATCATGTATATAGGTGACAGATATAAAGTTACATTGTGGGGGAAACCAGTATACGTTCTGTCTCCAGGTACCAGTGAATGACCACATCATGTATATAGGTGACAGATATAAAGTTACATTGTGGGGGAATCCAGTATACGTTCATTCACCAGGTACCAGTGAATGATCACATCATGTATATAGGTGACATATATAATGTTACATTGTGGGGGAATCCAGTATACGTTCTGTCACCAGGTACCAGTGAATAACCACATCATGTATATAGGTGACAGATATAAAGTTACATTGTGGGGGAATCCAGTATACGTTCTGTCTCCAGGTACCAGTGAATGACCACATCATGTATATAGGTGACTGATATAAAGTTACATTGTGGGGGAATCCAGTATACGTTCTGTCTCCAGGTACCAGTGAATGACCACATCATGTATATAGGTGACAGATATAAAGTTACATTGTGGGGGAATCCAGTATACGTTCTGTCACCAGGTACCAGTGAATGACCACATCATGTATATAGGTGACAGATATAACGATACATTGTGGGGGAATCCAATATACGTTCTGTCACCAGGTACCAGTGAATGACCACATCATGTATATAGGTGACAGATATAAAGTTACATTGTGGGGGAATCCAGTATACGTTCTGTCACCAGGTACCAGTGAATGACCACATCATGTATATAGGTGACAGATATAAAGTTACATTGTGGGGGAATCCAGTATACGTTCTGTCACCAGGTACCAGTGAATGACCACATCATGTATATAGGTGACAGATATAACGTTACATTGTGGGGGAATCCAGTATACGTTCTGTCACCAGGTACCAGTGAATGACCACATCATGTATATAGGTGACAGATATAAAGTTACATTGTGAGGGAATCCAGTATATGTTCTTTCACCAGGTACCAGTGAATGACCACATCATGTATATAGGTGACAGATATAAAGTTACATTGTGGTGGAAACCAGTATACGTTCTGTCACCAGGTACCAGTGAATGACCACATCATGTATATAGGTGACATATATAAAGTTACATTGTGGGGGAATCCAGTATACGTTCTGTCACCAGGTACCAGTGAATGACCACATCATGTATATAGGTGACAGATATAAAGTTACATTGTGGGGGAATCCAGTATACGTTCTGTCACCAGGTACCAGTGAATGACCACATCATGTATATAGGTGACAGATATAAAGTTACATTGTGGGGGAATCCAGTATACGTTCTGTCACCAGGTACCAGTGAATGACCACATCATGTATATAGGTGACAGATATAAAGTTACATTGTGTGGGAATCCAGTATACGTTCTGTCACCAGGTACCAGTGAATGACCACATCATGTATATAGGTGACAGATATAACGTTACATTGTGGGGGAATCCAGTATACGTTCTGTCACCAGGTACCAGTGAATGACCACATCATGTATATAGGTGACAGATATAAAGTTACATTGTGGGGGAATCCAGTATACGTTCTGTCACCAGGTACCAGTTAATGACCACATCATGTATATAGGTGACAGATATAAAGTTACATTGTGAGGGAATCCAGTATATGATCTGTCACCAGGTACCAGTGAATGACCACCTCATGTATATAGGTGACAGATATAACGTTACATTGTGGGGGAATCCAGTATACGTTCTGTCACCAGGTACCAGGGAATGACCACATCATGTATATAGGTGACAGATATAAAGTTACATTGTGGGGGAATCCAGTATACGTTCTGTCACCAGGTACCAGGGAATGACCACATCATGTATATAGGTGACAGATATAAAGTTACATTGTGGGGGAATCCAGTATACGTTCTGTCACCAGGTACCAGTGAATGACCACATCATGTATATAGGTGACATATATAAAGATACATTGTGAGGGAATCCAGTATATGTTCTGTCACCAGGTACCAGTGAATGACCACATCATGTATATAGGTGACAGATATAAAGTTACATTGTGGAGGAATCCAGTATACGTTCTTTCACCAGGTACCAGTGAATGACCACATCATGTATATAGGTGACAGATATAAAGTTACATTGTGGGGGAAACCAGTATACGTTCTGTCTCCAGGTACCAGTGAATGACCACATCATGTATATAGGTGACAGATATAAAGTTACATTGTGGGGGAATCCAGTATACGTTCATTCACCAGGTACCAGTGAATGATCACATCATGTATATAGGTGACATATATAATGTTACATTGTGGGGGAATCCAGTATACGTTCTGTCACCAGGTACCAGTGAATAACCACATCATGTATATAGGTGACAGATATAAAGTTACATTGTGGGGGAATCCAGTATACGTTCTGTCTCCAGGTACCAGTGAATGACCACATCATGTATATAGGTGACTGATATAAAGTTACATTGTGGGGGAATCCAGTATACGTTCTGTCTCCAGGTACCAGTGAATGACCACATCATGTATATAGGTGACAGATATAAAGTTACATTGTGGGGGAATCCAGTATACGTTCTGTCACCAGGTACCAGTGAATGACCACATCATGTATATAGGTGACAGATATAACGATACATTGTGGGGGAATCCAATATACGTTCTGTCACCAGGTACCAGTGAATGACCACATCATGTATATAGGTGACAGATATAAAGTTACATTGTGGGGGAATCCAGTATACGTTCTGTCACCAGGTACCAGTGAATGACCACATCATGTATATAGGTGACAGATATAAAGTTACATTGTGGGGGAATCCAGTATACGTTCTGTCACCAGGTACCAGTGAATGACCACATCATGTATATAGGTGACAGATATAACGTTACATTGTGGGGGAATCCAGTATACGTTCTGTCACCAGGTACCAGTGAATGACCACATCATGTATATAGGTGACAGATATAAAGTTACATTGTGAGGGAATCCAGTATATGTTCTTTCACCAGGTACCAGTGAATGACCACATCATGTATATAGGTGACAGATATAAAGTTACATTGTGGTGGAATCCAATATACGTTCTGTCACCAGGTACCAGTGAATGACCACATCATGTATATAGGTGACATATATAAAGTTACATTGTGGGGGAATCCAGTATACGTTCTGTCACCAGGTACCAGTGAATGACCACATCATGTATATAGGTGACAGATATAAAGTTACATTGTGGGGGAATCCAGTATACGTTCTGTCACCAGGTACCAGTGAATGACCACATCATGTATATAGGTGACAGATATAAAGTTACATTGTGTGGGAATCCAGTATACGTTCTGTCACCAGGTACCAGTGAATGACCACATCATGTATATAGGTGACAGATATAAAGTTACATTGTGGGGGAATCCAGTATACGTTCTGTCACCAGGTACCAGTGAATGACCACATCATGTATATAGGTTACAGATATAAAGTTACATTGTGGGGGAATCCAGTATACGTTCTGTCACCAGGTACCAGCGAATGACCACATCATGTATATAGGTGACAGATATAAAGTTACATTGTGGGGGAATCCAGTATACGTTCTGTCACCAGGTACCAGTGAATGACCACATCATGTATATAGGTGACAGATATAAAGTTACATTGTGGGGGAATCCAGTATACGTTCTGTCACCAGGTACCAGTGAATGATCACATCATGTATATAGGTGACAGCAATAATGTTACATTGTGGGGGAATCCAGTATACGTTCTGTCACCAGGTACCAGTGAATAACCACATTATGTATATAGGTGACAGATATAAAGTTACATTGTGTGGGAATCCAGTATATGTTCTGTCACCAGGTACCAGTGAATGGCCACATCATGTATATAGGTGACAGATATAAAGTTACATTGTGGGGGAATCCAGTATACGTTCTGTCACCAGGTACCAGTGAATGACCACATCATGTATATAGGTGACAGATATAACGTTACATTGTGGGGGAATCCAGTATACGTTCTGTCACCAGATACCAGTGAATGGCCACATCATGTATATAGATGACTGATATAAAGTTACATTGTGGGGAAATCCAGTATACGTTCTGTCACCAGGTACCAGTGAATGACCACATCATGTATATAGGTGACAGATATAAAGTTACATTGTGAGGGAATCCAGTATACGTTCTTTCACCAGGTACCAGTGAATGACCACATCATGTATATAGGTGACAGATATAAAGTTACATTGTGGTGGAATCCAGTATACGTTCTGTCACCAGGTACCAGTGAATGACCACATCATGTATATAGGTGACAGATATAAAGTTACATTGTGGGGGAATCCAGTATACGTTCTGTCACCAGGTACCAGTGAATGACCACATCATGTATATAGGTGACAGATATAAAGTTACATTGTGAGGGAATCCAGTATATGATCTGTCACCAGGTACCAGTGAATAACCACCTCATGTATATAGGTGACAGATATAACGTTACATTGTGGGGGAATCCAGTATACGTTCTGTCTCCAGGTACCAGTGAATGACCACATCATGTATATAGGTGACAGATATAAAGTTACATTGTGGGGGAATCCAGTATACGTTCTGTCACCAGGTACCAGTGAATGACCACATCATGTATATAGGTGACAGATATAAAGTTACATTGTGGGGGAATCCAGTATATGTTCTGTCACCAGGTACCAGTGAATGACCACATCATGTATATAGGTGACAGATATAAAGTTACATTGTGAGGGAATCCAGTATATGTTCTGTCACCAGGTACCAGTGAATGACCACATCATGTATATAGGTGACAGATATAAAGTTACATTGTGGGGGAATCCAGTATACGTTATGTCACCAGGTACCAGTGAATGACCACATCATGTGTATAGGTGACAGATATAAAGTTACATTGTGAGGGAATCCAGTATATGTTCTGTCACCAGGTACCAGTGAATGACGACATCATGTGTATAGGTGACAGATATAAAGTTACATTGTGGGGGAATCCAGTATACGTTCTGTCTCCAGGTACCAGTGAATGACCACATCATGTATATAGGTGACAGATATAAAGTTACATTGTGGGGGAAACCAGTATACGTTCTGTCTCCAGGTACCAGTGAATGACCACATCATGTATATAGGTGACAGATATAAAGTTACATTGTGGGGGAATCCAGTATACGTTCTTTCACCAGGTACCAGTGAATGATCACATCATGTATATAGGTGACATATATAATGTTACATTGTGGGGGAATCCAGTATACGTTCTGTCACCAGGTACCAGTGAATAACCACATCATGTATATAGGTGACAGATATAAAGTTACATTGTGGGGGAATACAGTATATGTTTTGTCACCAGGTACCAGTGAATGGCCACATCATGTATATAGATGACTGATATAAAGTTACATTGTGGGGGAATCCAGTATACGTTCTATCACCAGGTACCAGTGAATGACCACATCATGTATATAGGTGACAGATATAAAGTTACATTGTGGGGGAATCCAGTATACGTTCTGTCACCAGGTACCAGTGAATGACCACATCATGTATATAGGTGACAGATATAAAGTTATATTGTGGGGGAATCCAGTATACGTTCTGTCACCAGGTACCAGTGAATGACCACATCATGTATATAGGTGACAGATATAACGTTACATTGTGGGGGAATCCAGTATACGTTCTGTCTCCAGGTACCAGTGAATGACCACATCATGTATATAGGTGACAGATATAAAGTTACATTGTGGGGGAAGCCAGTATACGTTCTGTCACCAGGTACCAGGGAATGACCACATCATGTATATAGGTGACAGATATAAAGTTACATTGTGGGGGAATCCAGTATACGTTCTGTCACCAGGTACCAGTGAATGACCACATCATGTATATAGGTGACAGATATAAAGTTACATTGTGGGGGAATCCAGTATATGTTCTGTCTCCAGGTACCAGTGAATGACCACATCATGTATATAGGTGACAGATATAAAGTTACATTGTGGGGGAATCCAGTATACGTTCTGTCTCCAGGTACCAGTGAATGACCACATCATGTATATAGGTGACAGATATAAAGTTACATTGTGGGGGAATCCAGTATATGTTTTGTCACCAGGTACCAGTGAATGGCCACATCATGTATATAGATGACTGATATAAAGTTACATTGTGGGGGAATCCAGTATAAGTTCTGTCACCAGGTACCAGTGAATGACCACATCATGTATATAGGTGACAGATATAACGTTACATTGTGGGGGAATACAATATACGTTCTGTCACCAGGTACCAGTGAATGACCACATCATGTATATAGGTGACAGATATAAAGTTACATTGTGGGGGAATCCAGTATACGTTCTGTCACCAGGTACCAGTGAATGACCACATCATGTATATAGGTGACAGATATAAAGTTACATTGTGGGGGAATCCAGTATACGTTCTGTCACCAGGTACCAGTGAATGACCACATCATGTATATAGGTGACAGATATAACGTTACATTGTGGGGGAATCCAGTATACGTTCTGTCACCAGGTACCAGTGAATGACCACATCATGTATATAGGTGACAGATATAAAGTTACATTGTGAGGGAATCCAGTATATGTTCTGTCACCAGGTACCAGTGAATGACCACATCATGTATATAGGTGACAGATATAAAGTTACATTGTGGGGGAATCCAGTATACGTTCTGTCACCAGGTACCAGTGAGTGATCACATCATGTATATAGATGACAGATATAACATTACATTGTGGGGGAATCCAGTATACGTTCTGTCACCAGGTACCAGTGAATGACCACATCATGTATATAGGTGACAGATATAAAGTTGCATTGTGGGGGAATCCAGTATACGTTCTTTTACCAGGTACCAGTGAATGACCACATCATGTATATAGGTGACATATATAAAGTTACATTGTGTGGGAATCCAGTATACGTTCTGTCACCAGGTACCAGTGAATGACCACATCATGTATATAGGTGACAGATATTAAGTTACATTGTGGGGGAATCCAGTATACGTTCTGTCACCAGGTACCAGTGAATGACCACATCATGTATATAGGTGACAGATATAAAGTTACATTGTGTGGGAATCCAGTATACGTTCTGTCACCAGGTACCAGTGAATGACCACATCATGTATATAGGTGACAGATATAAAGTTACATTGTGTGGGAATCCAGTATACGTTCTGTCACCAGGTACCAGTGAATGACCACATCATGTATATAGGTGACAGATATAAAGTTACATTGTGGGGGAATCCAGTATACGTTCTGTCACCAGGTACCAGTGAATGACCACATCATGTATATAGGTGACAGATATAAAGTTACATTGTGGGGGAATCCAGTATACGTTCTGTCACCAGGTACCAGTGAATGATCACATCATGTATATAGGTGACAGAAATAATGTTACATTGTGGGGGAATCCAGTATACGTTCTGTCACCAGGTACCAGTGAATAAACACATCATGTATATAGGTGACAGATATAAAGTTACATTGTGTGTGAATCCAGTATATGTTCTGTCACCAGGTACCAGTGAATGACCACATCATGTATATAGGTGACAGATATAAAGTTACATTGTGGGGGAATCCAGTATACGTTCTGTCACCAGGTACCAGTGAATGACCACATCATGTATACAGGTGACAGATATAACGTTACATTGTGGGGGAATCTAGTATACGTTCTGTCACCAGGTACCAGTGAATGGCCACATCATGTATATAGATGACTGATATAAAGTTACATTGTGAGGAAATCCAGTATACGTTCTGTCACCAGGTACCAGTGAATGACCACATTATGTATATAGGTGACAGATATAAAGTTACATTGTGAGGGAATCCAGTATACGTTCTGTCACCAGGTACCAGTGAATGACCACATCATGTATATAGGTGACAGATATAAAGTTACATTGTGGGGGAATCCAGTATACGTTCTGCCACCAGGTACCAGTGAATGACCACATCATGTATATAGGTGACAGATATAACGTTACATTGTGGGGGAATCCAGTATACTTTCTGTCACCAGGTACCAGTGAATGACCACATCAATTATATAGGTGACAGATATAAAGTTACATTGTGGGGGAATCCAGTATACGTTCTGTCACCAGGTACCAGTGAATGACCACATCATGTATATAGGTGACAGATATAAAGTTACATAGTGGGGGAATCCAGTATACGTTCTGTCACCAGGTACAAGTGAATGACCACATCATGTATATAGGTGACAGATATAAAGTTACATTGTGAGGGAATCCAGTATATGATCTGTCACCAGGTACCAGTGAATGACCACCTCATGTATATAGGTGACAGATATAACGTTACATTGTGGGGGAATCCAGTATACGTTCTGTCTCCAGGTACCAGTGAATGACCACATCATGTATATAGGTGACAGATATAAAGTTACATTGTGGGGGAATCCAGTATACGTTCTGTCACCAGGTACCAGTGAATAACCACATCATGCATATAGGTGACAGATATAAAGTTACATTGTGGGGGAATCCAGTATATGTTCGGTCACCAGGTAACAGTGAATGACCACATCATGTATATAGGTGACAGATATAAAGTTACATTGTGAGGGAATCCAGTATATGTTCTGTCACCAGGTACCAGTGAATGACCACATCATGTATATAGGTGACAGATATAAAGTTACATTGTGGGGGAATCCAGTATACGTTCTGTCACCAGGTACCAGTGAATGACCACATCATGTATATAGGTGACAGATATAAAGTTACATTGTGAGGGAATCCAGTATATGTTCTGTCACCAGGTACCAGTGAATGACCACATCATGTATATAGGTGACAGATATAAAGTTACATTGTGGGGGAATCCAGTATACGTTCTGTCTCCAGGTACCAGTGAATGACCACATCATGTATATAGGTGACAGATATAAAGTTACATTGTGGGGGAATCCAGTATACGTTCTTTCACCAGGTACCAGTGAATGATTACATCATGTATATAGGTGACATATATAATGTTACATTGTGGGGGAATCCAGTATACGTTCTGTCACCAGGTACCAGTGAATAACCACATCATGTATATAGGTGACAGATATAAAGTTACATTGTGGGGGAATCCAGTATATGTTTTGTCACCAGGTACCAGTGAATGGCCACATCATGTATATAGATGACTGATATAAAGTTACATTGTGGGGGAATCCAGTATACGTTCTATCACCAGGTACCAGTGAATGACCACATCATGTATATAGGTGAAAGATATAAAGTTACATTGTGGGGGAATCCAGTATACGTTCTGTCACCAGGTACCAGTGAATGACCACATCATGTATATAGGTGACAGATATAAAGTTACATTCTGGGGGAATCCAGTATACGTTCTGTCACCAGGTACCAGTGAATGACCACATCATGTATATAGGTGACAGATATAACGTTACATTGTGGGGGAATCCAGTATACGTTCTGTCACCAGGTACCAGTGAATGACCACATCATGTATATAGGTGATAGATATAAAGTTACATTGTGAGGGAATCCAGTATATGTTCTGTCACCAGGTACCAGTGAATGACCACATCATGTATATAGGTGACAGATATAAAGTTACATTGTGCGGGAATCCAGTATACGTTCTGTCACCAGGTACCAGTGAGTGATCACAGCATGTATATAGATGACAGATATAACATTACATTGTGGGGGAATCCAGTATACGTTCTGTCACCAGGTACCAGTGAATGACCACATCATGTATATAGGTGACAGATATAAAGTTGCATTGTGGGGGAATCCAGTATACGTTCTGTCACCAGGTACCAGTGAATGACCACATCATGTATATAGGTGACATATATAAAGTTACATTGTGTGGGAATCCAGTATACGTTCTGTCACCAGGTACCAGTGAATGACCACATCATGTATATAGGTGACAGATATTAAGTTACATTGTGGGGGAATCCAGTATACGTTCTGTCACCAGGTACCAGTGAATGACCACATCATGTATATAGGTGACAGATATAAAGTTACATTGTGGGGGAATCCAGTATACGTTCTGTCACCAGGTACCAGTGAATGACCACATCATGTATATAGGTGACAGATATTAAGTTACATTGTGGGGGAATCCAGTATATGTTCTGTCACCAGGTACCAGTGAATGACCACATCATGTATATAGGTGACAGATATAAAGTTACATTGTGGGGGAATCCAGTATACGTTCTGTCACCAGGTACCAGTGAATGACTACATCATGTATACAGGTGACAGATATAACGTTACATTGTGGGGGAATCTAGTATACGTTCTGTCACCAGGTACCAGTGAATGGCCACATCATGTATATAGATGACTGATATAAAGTTACATTGTGAGGAAATCCAGTATACGTTCTGTCACCAGGTACCAGTGAATGACCACATTATGTATATAGGTGACAGATATAAAGTTACATTGTGAGGGAATCCAGTATACGTTCTGTCACCAGGTACCAGTGAATGACCACATCATGTATATAGGTGACAGATATAAAGTTACATTGTGGGGGAATCCAGTATACGTACTGCCACCAGGTACCAGTGAATGACCACATCATGTATATAGGTGACAGATATAACGTTACATTGTGGGGGAATCCAGTATACGTTCTGTCACCAGGTACCAGTGAATGACCACATCATGTATATAGGTGACAGATATAAAGTTACATTGTGAGGGAATCCAGTATATGATCTGTCACCAGGTACCAGTGAATGACCACCTCATGTATATAGGTGACAGATATAACGTTACATTGTGGGGCAATCCAGTATACGTTCTGTCTCCAGGTACCAGTGAATGACCACATCATGTATATAGGTGACAGATATAAAGTTACATTGTGGGGGAATCCAGTATACGTTGTCAAAGTCAGAAAAATATCACTATGCACACTGCCATATTTGCACCTCATATGTGTCCCTGCTGCGCATGCGTGCGCTCTCCCGTGCGTGCGCATACTCGCTGTTGCGGGCACCCGCAGGCGCACGGTATGCGCATTTACGGTAGAGATTGTATGCGTCTAGCGGGCGACTCTTTCGTTACATATTTTCACCATATAATGTATTTTGTAGATTATGGTCCCTTTGATAGAATCTGAAAGTATGGTTAATGTAGAATGTTCATGTACAGAGAAATCCCTCTTTGTTTGATACGAAGGGTCAGACAGGAGTAATACAGTGGTGTTTAGTATCCATCGGAAGAGTATTTAATTAGCAATATTCCGGTGTTGGTTTGAAGCGAATTAATCGCTCGTGCGAATAGTTATGGACATAAGAAGTTTATGTCCATTTACTATTATTTGCACTTACTTATCCATGCGGCTGGAAACCTAGTTTCCCACCCACCTGAGCAGTTGGAAATTGTCACAGCCCACCTGTATGAATCAACCTATGACCTTTTGTTATAATGCGAGGAGGAATTCCTGTGTCCAATGAACAATGAGATTGTAGGGACCATTGAATTGTATTGTGTGTGGGGCATAAATAGACAAGCCGATCACATCCAGCTCACTCTTCAACGGTTCTCATTGCTGATAATCGGGAGCTGGATGTCCAGAGGCGCATGCGATCGTTCCCCTTTGTGCGTAAGTTTTTCTCCGCAATCATATTGTCTTCCTTGTTATTGTGAGCCATATCTATCCATATCTCTCTCTCTCTCTCTCTCTCTCTCTCCTCCTTCTCTCGTATTCTCTTAAACGTAATAGTATTGTATTGTATTTCCTGTGTAGTTATCTGGTTAGTTAGTCTATGTTATATTGTAGTGTATGACTTGTATTGTATTAATTCTTTTGCAAGTATAACATTCATAATATATATATAAGGCGTTGGACCCTAAGCCCAGGTATCTGTGTATTTCTCATAGTGTTAAGTATTTTCAGAGCGTCGGTGATGCTCGAACAGCTTTTAAGATAATCAGGCTACACAAGGTTGCATCTACACCCTATCTCTACACTAAGGTTTTGCTGCATAATACACTGTTTATGGTTTAGATATAAAGGTTTAACATTGTGAGCGTCTGCGCCGCTGGTGATCTCCTCGTGGTCCCGAGCGTCCGCTACGCTATAGCGAATCATTACGTTAGTCGGCAGCCAATAGCGTGCCTGCCTGTGATCTCTTGGCCGTGAGCGAACGTGACGCTTGAGCGTCTCGACCACGGCTAAGCGATTGTTACGCAACGTGCGTACCCTTACGGTACTCCATACGTAAATAGCGTACAGTGTTCTTAGACCTCATAAAGGGTTTTATATAAGATAAATATTCAGCTTTATCAATTGGCGGCTCGTCCTGTCCTTCACATATCTCTGCTAGGTAATTTCAGCAGACATTATCCATCAGCAAAGGGCGGGAGATCATATTCTTCGCAGTGCTGACGGGATAAGCGTCTGCTTCGCTTAGTAAAGGGTGCTGAGGGAATCCGGAACCGGAGGTAAGAACAACACGCTAGTGTCTTTTAAAAACTGTTTATTTCTATCTTGCGTACGCACACACGCATATCTGCATTTCTTTTTCGTGTATTTTCATATATCACTCTCCTGTTTGCCATTTTATAAATTGATAAAACGTGCTAAGAGAGATTTGTCGCTATTTCATAGTTAAAGTGCAAAAGTAATGCATTAAGGGATAAAGTGTAAAGCACACACGCAGCTCTACCTAAAGGTACAAGGAGAGATTGGTGTGGGGTTCAGTAGAGGATCGAGGATCATCTACATTGATAAACGTGTACATTGTGTTACGGTGGACATTGGTTTTGTGTACACGTGTCTCTAACAAAGGGCTGAGACTCGCGTACGCAAAGGCCGACGCACGCAGCGTAAATTACGCAACGGAGCGTCTGGGTACGCCCACGTAACTCAAGTCACACGATAGTGTTGATTTTTAACAAGCGAAAAGGTGACAACGCGATAAATAGCGCAACAGGCGATAAATAGCGCAACAGGCGATAAATAGCGCAACAGGCGATAAATAGCGCAAGTTTATTTTAGTATTCGAAATTTAAATTAACAGATCCTTCTCCAAATTTACAACACATCTGGTCTAAAGAAAATTTCTGCGCAGAAATAGAAATAGAAACAAAAGTGTATATGTGGTGAGTGAGTGTTTGTTTTTACAATTTTGGGGATTGAACCACAGAAATCATCGAGTTCTCGTGAAGGTACATACGTGTAAGTGACATGCACGGTGGCTAGGGAGGCATCTCTGGTTAAACATAAAATTTGAGCATTAGAGTGTAGCGGACCAGGAGGTCGTATAACAGACCAGGAGGTCGTATAACAGACCAGGAGGTCTAGGTACAAAGAAGTCCGCTATAGAGACAAGGCACAACACCAAGAAGGGTTGGTGCAACACCCATATAGGCCATAAAAGCTAAGGCTGAAGGAATTCGCAGCTGCTGAATGTCGATTCCACTGGTCGCTCCGTACATAAGATTAGTTGCTTATGTGCTGAACGATTGTACCGCACGTAATTGTGTACATTAGTTAGTAACCTGACCAGTACCATTTGTGTACAAACCTGGTCACAAACGCTATTTGTACATTCTAACGTGATTTGTGTAATTTTTTATTTTTTCAAAAAGGGAAGTTCGCTGGTCACTCTAGAACTATCCGACAACCCCACCTTTACTGGAAAGGGTTAATGCTCTTCGGATCATACCTACATGTTCCAGTAAACTAAGGTTAATAGGGGCCCTGGGTCGAGTACGCCAGCACTATATCAGTGTGTGGGCATATTGGTCGGCGTGGGCGAGTGAGTGAGGTGCTCGGTAAACTTCACCGTCAACCTATCTTTGAATATTTTGGTTTTTTGTAAGGGTTCGCTGAAGACCCTGATATAAAGGTCAGAGGTAGAGCAAGCAACACCTGCAAATTATGGGGGCCAGTTGTTCAGGAAGGGGGCGATCAACCTCGGTTCGGGTTGATTCTGTAAACCGACCAGTCGGGTCGGCAAGGTATGTAATGTGTGAAAAATACGGAAGACACACAGAAATTTTATGTGATGAATGGGAGAAAATGACTGTACATGACGGGGAGAAATTCCCAAGAGTAGGCAGCTTCAGCCCAGAAGTGTTGCAAAATTTAAGGAGAAGGATATGTCTCATTAAATCAGCAAAGAGACGAATCAAACATTATGATTATTTGCAGCTATGGCAACAGGAGGGTGAAATACAGAGAGGATTGGCTCAGGCGGCGGGATCTGGCCCTATCAGGAAACTGATAGCCACGGCCCCACCGCCACCATACATATCAGGAGAGAAATTGGTTGCGGAGAATGACGCATCAGGGGGTAACAAACAGGCACTTAGCAACTGTATAAATGTTAAGGATAATGTTAATAAGTTAACCCATGCAAGTATTAACCCGTGCAAGTTGTACCCTGTTTTGAACTTTCCCCAGGAGTGTGATCAAGAGGACGAATCGGCAACAATATCGGCGCTCTCTCTAGCAGCCACCATATCAGAAACAACAGTAGGCACGGCCCAACCCATAAGATTAGTAACAAAGCCCCCTAGCGGAGGGACAGGTGAGGTCGTATCAACGGGTAAGTACGGCACCATACACTATGCTGAAACTGTTTCACCACAGGCTGTAGAATCTACACAGAATGATGTTGCTAGACTTAATCCTGTTAAGGTAATAGTAGTGCCAAATGGGAAAACGGACACTTCAGGAGTCACTCCTGTTAGGAACATTGCCATGTACAGCCCGTTTTCCCGAATGGAATTAAGGACCATAGTGTCTGAATTCCCTGACCCCAGGAAAGACTTAGTTGCTAGCCAAAAATACATCAGAGACCTAGGAAACACTTTAGAGCCCAATAACAAAGATTGGCAGATATTGCTGAGGGCTTGTTTACCCTCCAATGTCGACGCAGCTCAATTTTTAGCTGACTGTGGACTGGATCAGGATGTACCTCTTACAGATGTGTACAACAAAGACAATGTAAAAAGAATAAATTTACAGTTAAAGGAGTATTTTCCAGCTGTGGCCAAATGGAATAGAATTTTTTCCATTAAACAAAAAGAGACAGAAACAGCTGCTGATTATTTTCACCGGGCACTATTAGAAATGGCAAAGTACACTGGCATAGAGGACATTAGGACCAATGCAAATCATCAAGAAGTAGCAGTATCTGTGCTAATGGATGGTTTAAAAGAGGCATTAAAGACCAGGGTACAGACCACACAACCATGTTGGCGAGGTCTGTCGGTGGCTACTTTGAGAGAGGCTGCTATTGATCACGACCGGAATATCACCAGACACAGGGAGTCACAAGGTGATAAGTTAATGTCAGTAAGTATACAGGCCCTGACCACAAAACAGCCTGTGTTTATATCACCAAACCCTGTGGGTAAGTCAAATGTGGTAACATGTTATTTTTGTCATAAACAGGGACACATAGCACGAGACTGTAGAGCGAAAAATTCGCAAAGATCATACCAACCCCCTAGACAACGACACGACACACGACATTGGGATCAGGGTCCACAGAGACGGAGTTATGAGCCACATACAGGGGAAACAAAAAGATACCCCCCAAACAGAGACTGGCACGCCTCTGGTAGTTCCCAGCTAACTCCCTCACAAGTAGTTGCTGCCAGCGGGATTCAGGGAGGTCACCATACCCAATAGGGGTGTGGCCATACCTGTAATCTGCAGCCAGTAAAATTGATTGCAAATCTTGGAAGTGAACCAGAGATTGCAATAAATGTAGCTGGTAAATCATTAAACTTTCTTGTAGATACGGGGGCGGCCAAATCAGTGATAAATTCGACAGTGGGCATGAGAACCACTGGTAAGACAATACCAGCCATGGGAGTAACAGGAGTAGTCCAGCATTACCCTGTTAGCAAACCAGCCGAGATTACAATAGGGCCTTTACATACCAAGCATTCCTTTTTGCTGGCTGCATCGGCACCGACTAATCTCCTGGGAAGAGATTTATTGTGTAAAATGGGGTGCGTCATTTATTGTACTCCTGAAGGTGTATTCTTGGACATACCTGAGAATCACGCTCAGGAAGTGCGAGACATGTTAGACTCCCCATCAAAATTAATGTCACATACCATTATGACAAATAGGACTCCATCTCAAGTAGAAGAAATGACATCCCAGATACCAGAGTCACTTTGGACTAAAGATGGACAGGACACTGGATTAATGGCAAACGTAGCTCCGGTAATTGTACAAGTAAAAGATGGTAGGATAGCTCCAAAAATCCCACAATACCCTCTGAAGCCAGAGGTGGAGTTAGGAGTGTATCCCGTAATAGAGCGCTTGCTACAACAGGGCATTCTGGTAAGAACGTCCAGCACTGCCAATAGTCCCATCTTCCCTGTGAAAAAGAGTGGGGGGAGGGGTTACCGGCTAGTGCAGGATCTAAGGGGGATTAACAAAATAGTTGAGAGTCAGTTCCCCGTAGTGCCAAATCCAGCTGTCATCCTTATGCAAATCCCTCCCACTGCGAAATTTTTCACTGTTATTGACCTCTGCTCCGCTTTCTTTTCGGTACCCCTACACCCTGACAGCCAATATTTGTTTGCTTTTACATACAGAGGAGTCCAATACACATGGACTCGATTACCACAAGGTTTCATAGACAGTCCAAGTATATTTTCCCAGGCTTTGCATGATTGTTTACAGTCTTTCCAACCAGAGAGTGGATCAGTATTAATACAGTACGTGGATGATCTACTACTGTGTTCTGATTCAGTGGAAGCATCCCTGAAGGATACAAAACAGCTCCTGTTTCATCTTTCAGACACAGGACACAAGGTTTCCAAAGACAAGTTGCAATTATGCCAAACTAAGGTAAAATATTTGGGACACTGTCTAACACAAGGACTGAGACACCTGACCGCTGATAGAATTCAAGCAATTAGAGACATGACTCTGCCACAAACCCAGCAACAGATCAGAACATTTTTAGGAATGTGTGGGTATTGCCGTAACTGGATCCCAGGATTTTCCATTCTAGCGTTACCTTTGCAGGAGATGGTCTCCTCAAACAAACCTGATCGGATTTCGCATACAGACGAGTCCGAGATGGCATTTGAGAGACTTAAACAGTGCCTAACGCAGGCACCAGCATTAGGTATGCCAGACTATGGGAAACCCTTTGAGCTGTACGGAACAGAAAGTGCTGGTTGCGCGGCAGGCGTCTTAACCCAAAAGCATGGTGATGCCAGCAGGCCAGTAGCATACTATAGCGCTCAGCTAGATACGGTAGCGCGATCCCTCCCCACATGCTTGCGAAGCGTTGCTGCGATAGCATTGCTAGTAACGAAAAGCGAAGATGTAGTGCTAGGTCACAACCTCACAATTCATACACCACATGCAGTGTCAGCCTTGTTAAATTCTGCCCAAACCAGGCACGTCTCATCAGCGCAGTTTACAAGATGGGAATTGGCACTAATGGCCCCCGTAAACATCACCATAAGGAGATGCAGTGCATTAAATCCTGCAACATATCTCCCAGGTGTGCCTGGACAGGCACAAAGGGTGGAGGATGAGAGTGGTGGGGAAGGAGGATTTAATACAAAGGAGGACACACATGATTGTATGGAATATTTGACCCAAAATTTTACCGCAAGGCCTGACATCAGTGACAACCCACTGGAAGATGTAGAGCTCACGTTCTACACGGATGGTAGTTGCCATAGACAGTCAGACTCGGGAGACTTGTGTACTGGATACGCAGTCGTAGATGACCAAGGCACCATAGAAGCGGAACCGCTAGGCCCACCTCACTCAGCCCAGGTTGCTGAACTGGTCGCCCTAACCAGAGCATGTGAATTGGCTAAGGGCAAATCAGTCAATATCTACACCGACTCTAGATACGCATTCGGGGTAGTCCATGATTTCGGAGCCCTATGGCGCCTCAGAAATTTCATGACGGCAGCTGGTACACCGGTAGCGCATGCAGCTCACATAAAAAGGCTTCTAACAGCGATACAGGAACCCAACAGAGTGGCTGTTATCAAGTGTAAAGCACACACATATAGCCAGGACCCGGTATCACTTGGTAACAGCCGAGCAGACGAAGCTGCTAAGTTAGCAGCTGGTACCCCCAGACAGACAGACACCACACAATTGATGGTATTTAATACCATCAACACACAGAAGTTGTGTGAAATGCAAAATTTGTATTCCACACAGGAAAAGGCAGTCTGGAAGGCAAAGGGATATGGCCAGGAGTCCTCAGGACTCTGGACGGATGGACATGGTAAACCGGTGGCCCCCAGAGCATATCTTCCATGTTTAGCTGAGGCAGCTCACGGGCTGACTCATCTGGGCAAGGAAGGAATGTGCAAGTTGGTAAGAGCATATTGGTGCGCCCCAGGATTTTCATCTCATGCAGGTAAGAGAGCAATGTCATGCCTTACCTGTTTGAGAAAGAACATCGGAAAGGCAATACCAACAGAACCATCTCATATCCCACCTGCAGGCGGCCCTTTCCAGGTAATACAGATTGACTTCATTCAATTACCCCCTTGTCGAAATTTGAAATATGTACTTGTTTGTATAGATGTATTTTCAAATTGGGTCGAAGCATTTCCTGCAGCCACAAATACCGCTATGTTTACTGCTAAGAAAATTGTGCAGGAATTTGTATGTAGATATGGTATCCCTAGAATTATCGAAAGTGATAGGGGTACCCATTTTACAGGTGATGTCTTTCAAGGAATGTGTAAGTTGATGGGAATTGATAGCAAGCTGCACACTCCATACCGTCCACAGGCGAGTGCGAAGGTGGAAAGAGTGAACAGCACTATTAAAAATAAACTGAGCAAAGTTATGGCAGAGACAGGATTGACATGGCCAGAAGCTTTACCCATTGTACTGTACAGCATCAGAACCACTCCCAGGTCCCCTCTTAATCTGTCTCCCTTTGAAATCTTGTTTGGTCGACAACCGCATGTTATGATTAACCCTCAGGATGATTTGAAGTGTAACAATGAAGTGACTGTAAAATACCTGATTAACATGAGTAAACAGTTAAGGAATCAAAATGATAATTTGAAGTTGGTGATTCCTGATTTACCAGATAGTAATTGTCATGACATTGAACCTGGGGATTATGTAATGATACGGAATTTTCTACGCTCAGGTTGCCTTATTGACAGATGGGAAGGACCATACCAAGTCTTATTGACTAGCACTACAGCATTGAAAGTTGCCGAGAGAGAGACTTGGGTTCATTCGTCCCATTGTAAGAAGGTTGCTGATCCAGAGAGGTCCCGTGATAAGGAACAGACGGTAGAGGAAGTTGTATCACTGGAGTGTCTGTTCCAGGAGGACTGAGGCGGCACCTGAGCATTGAGAATCACAAGATCAAAAGCAGTTGTCGATCCCCCGTTTCCCTTTTATTGTTTTTCTCCACTTCCCATCCCCTCTCCCTCAAATTATTTTTTTCCCCTTCTCATTCTTCTTCATTTCCTCCTATAAGATGGACTTGCCCCAAGAGACTGTGATCCGGATTTTCCTGTTGACCATGATGTTGACCAGAGCAGTCTGTTCCGGCGAGAGTACCATGGAGGTCGAGAAAGGTTCTGGAATGGGTTCTGATGACAAAGATGGAGGCGTAGTTTTCCAAGAACAACTTAATCAACAAGTAAAGGCGAGTATCAGAAAACGATCCGATAGCATTGACAATAGAAGGAATTGTGAAGGATTGTTAGCTGAAGAAAACTGTATCTGTAGGCTCTGTGACAACGTAGTTGAGGATGGGTGCATTAAGAAATGCCAATCCAGTTTTAATATCCACATGGACCGGCATCCATTGAGTGACTATCACTCCTTAGTGGGTAGTGTGTTAAATCAAACAGATTGTTGGGTATGCTCTCAAGTACCTCAAGGTCATAGCAAATCAGGACTAGTACCATTTCCTTTAACGATAGGGGAGGTACTTGAGCTAAAGGGTGGGAGACCGGTGGACAGGAGGTTTAATATCTCCAGTCCTCCTAGTTTGAAGCTCCACCAATATCATGTGGATAGATCCCTAATATGTTTTAACATTACCAATCCCCGAAAGCCGGGAAGTTGGGAAGTGTCATGGAGCAACCAAACCATGACCTTTTCATATAGAGCAGATAGAATGCCAACAGATACAGAGCTTATACGCCACATAGCCAGTAGAGAAAAATCTTTCCGATATAGGTATACCCTAGGAAGTAGGATTACGAGAGTTGGAGAGGTATCACCAGGATACTGCGCACATATCGTACAAACTGATACGTGTACTAAACAGATGGGAGCATTAGGGTTAGGAGATTTCACATGGAAGATGTGTAATATGGTTATGTCCTACTCCGTCCCATATGTTCTCCCCGATGATGCATATTTCATATGCGGGAGGAAGGCGTATAAGTGGCTTGCCCCAAACTCTGAAGGATTGTATTATATTGGAAAAGTACTGCCTGAGGTAATGACTGTATCACATGCCAAAATGAAAGATATACACCGTGTTGCCCAAGCTCCTTATACTCACACCCATTACGAGCACGTAGTTAAACGGCACCTGATAGAAAGAACAGAGCATCCGGCCTCTTACATGATCCATGAATCCACCGGGATTCAGTTTCTAATCGCGTTAGATTTCACTCGCACCGCCAGAGGAGTGTTGAATTATAAATACATATCTGCGCTCGCAAATTTGTTAGACAATATCACAGAAATGTATGATGACACGTTCAGGTATACTGGAAGAGAACTTCAAGCTTATAAAACAGAACTGGTCCAGCATAGAATGGTTCTCAATTATCTCACAGCAGTGACAGGCGGATATTGCGTCACACTGGCAACGCAGTACGGCGTGAAATGCTGCACATATATAACGAATAGTACCGAGGACCCGGTCGAGGTCATAGACCAAAATATGGACGATATTCTCCAATTGAAGTGGGAATTTCGCAGGAGACACAATCTCACTCTTGCTGCTGTAGGTAATAAGCGGACTGGTTGGGTGTCATGGTTGAACCCGCGAAATTGGTTCTCTGGTTTAGGAGAATGGGCTCAAGGAGTCATAATGGATGTTGGGAAGTTTCTTCTATGTATCTTAGGTGTTGTCATAGCCATTGGCTTGATATTTAGATGCGGTCAGGCTTTAATGAAGTGCAAACGTCGTACCAGGGTAATGAGTCTAAGGAGTGAGGAAATTATAATTCCAATGGATTTAATTTATGACCCAAATGTAGAAACAATGATGTGATGAAAATGCGATTTCTACGGTCCGTTTCTTTCACCTGTTTTTCTGGTTTTTCCAAGGTAAAAAGACCCACTTTTGACGAGGAATTTGATGATCCTGTATACAGACAACGGATGGATTAAAGAAGAAGTTTTGACAACCTTAGACACAGATATTTGATGAACAATGCCATAGACCCCCAGTTTCCCTAGAAATTTTAAAATTACGCTAGCCCAACACTTTTGTAAGCCTATGGACATTGACAAAGCTTTTTGCCCACACGCCTTTTGGCAAAAGCACAAAGAAGACTGCATTCAACAGACACCGAACAAGACTTCAACCGACAAATGTTCAGTAACCTGACATAGAATACCACTGCATTTACCGTAATTATGTCTTTTCTTCATCTCTACAACCTTCAGGTAATTACACACATAGTCGATAGGGAATACAGGCACAGATATCAGCAATCACATATTCCCCCATTCATGTATCATCAACTAAAATGTGCTCCCCCATTTTGTTGCAACCAAAACCCGAAGAGAGCTCAGTAAAGTTTGACAGCCCATCCACAGACCCGTACCACGGGATAAGAAGGAATTCAAATGTATACTTCGCAATACCTCGAAGCTTGATTTAAAACACGTACGGCACGATGATACATGACCCCCCAAACATGGATTCATACACACATGCTTCTACTATCCCACTAGGTCATACCCTCTTCACACCTTCTCCTCTCTCCTCCCTTACCTAACCATGGAAATGTATTAACCCCTGACATATATTTTTCTCGTTTTGAAATGTTTTAGGAAGTGGCAGTTATTGTTGACTGCCAAAGGGTGGACTGTCAAAGTCAGAAAAATATCACTATGCACACTGCCATATTTGCACCTCATATGTGTCCCTGCTGCGCATGCGTGCGCTCTCCCGTGCGTGCGCATACTCGCTGTTGCGGGCACCCGCAGGCGCACGGTATGCGCATTTACGGTAGAGATTGTGTGCGTCTAGCGGGCGACTCTTTCGTTACATATTTTCACCATATAATGTATTTTGTAGATTATGGTCCCTTTGATAGAATCTGAAAGTATGGTTAATGTAGAATGTTCATGTACAGAGAAATCCCTCTTTGTTTGATACGAAGGGTCAGACAGGAGTAATACAGTGGTGTTTAGTATCCATCGGAAGAGTATTTAATTAGCAATATTCCGGTGTTGGTTTGAAGCGAATTAATCGCTCGTGCGAATAGTTATGGACATAAGAAGTTTATGTCCATTTACTATTATTTGCACTTACTTATCCATGCGGCGGGAAACCTAGTTTCCCACCCACCTGAGCAGTTGGAAATTGTCACAGCCCACCTGTATGAATCAACCTATGACCTTTTGTTATAATGCGAGGAGGAATTCCTGTGTCCAATGAACAATGAGATTGTAGGGACCATTGAATTGTATTGTGTGTGGGGCATACATAGACAAGCCGATCACATCCAGCTCACTCTTCAACGGTTCTCATTGCTGATAATCGGGAGCTGGATGACCAGAGGCGCATGCGATCGTTCCCCTTTGTGCGTAAGTTTTTCTCCGCAATCATATTGTCTTCCTTGTTATTGTGAGCCATATCTCTCCATGGGGTATATGCAATTCACGGCGAATCGCGGCAATTTTTCGCCGTTTTTTAATTCAACTTAATTCGACAGGTGAATTCCGGAAGGTGGCTTCCGGAATTCACCATATTCAATGAAAAACGGATTCGCCAGAATCGCTGGCGAAAAACGGCCGATTTGGCGGATTTTGCCGCGATTTTAAAAAACGGGAAAAAACGGGAAAAACCCGGAAAAAAAAATGGCGTGGGGTCCCCCCTCCAAAGCATAACCAGCCTCGGGCTCTTCGAGCTGGTCCTGGTTCTAAAAATGCAGGGGAAAAATTGGGCAGGGATCCCCCGTATTTTTAAAACCAGCACCAGGCTCTGCGCCTGGTGCTGGTGCCAAAATTACGGGGGACAAAAAGAGTAGGGGTCCCCCGTATTTTTAACACCAGCATCGGGCTCCACTAGCTGGACAGATAATGCCACAGCCGGGGGTCACTTTTATGCCGTGCCCTGCGGCCGTGGCATTAAATATCCAACTAGTCACCCCTGGCCGGGGTACCCTGGGGGAGTGGGGACCCCTACAATCAAGGGGTCCCCCCCCCCAGCCACCCAAGGGCCAGGGGTGAAGCCCGAGGCTGTCCCCCCCATCCAATGGGCTGCGGATGGGGGGGCTGATAGCCTTTTGTGATAATGAAAAGAATATTGTTTTTTCCAGCAGTACTACAAGTCCCAGCAAGCCTCCCCCGCAAGCTGGTACTTGGAGAACCACAAGTACCAGCATGCGGGAGAAAAACGGGCCCGCTGGTACCTGTAGTACTACTGGAAAAAAAATACCCAAATAAAAACAGTACACACACACCTTGATAGTAAAACTTTATTACACACTACCGACACACACATACTTACCTATGTTGACACGCCGACTGCCACGGTCTCCGACGATCCGAGGTACCTGTGAAAAAATTATACTCACCTTCCAGCGTCCAGAGGTACATCCAGGTCCAGAGATAATCCACGTACTTGGCAAAACAAAAAAACGAACACCGATCCATACCGGACTAAGAAAGGGGTCCCATGCTTTCACATCAGACCCCTTTCTCCCGAATCCCGGGACATCACGTGACTCCTGTCACTGAAGTCCCTTCAGCCAATCAGGAAGCGCTACTTCCGTGGCGCTCATCTGATTGGCTGTGCGCTGTCTGTGCTGTGACAGCGCATCGCAAAGCCGCTCCATTACTTTCAATGGTGGGAACTTTGCGGGTAGCGGTGGGGTTAACCCGCGGTCAGCCGCTGACCGGCGGGTGACCTCACCGCTAGCCGCTAAGTTCCCACCATTGAATATAATGGACTGGGCTGTGCGATGCGCTGTCTGCTCAGACGCGCAGAGCCAATCAGATGAGCGCAACGAAGTTGCGCTTCCTGATTGGCTTTAGAGACCTTTCTGTGACAGCTGTCACTGACAGGTCTCTCTGCATTCGGGGATAGGGGTCTCATGTGTCAGCATGGGACCCCTTTCAGTCCGTTTGGTCGGGTATTTGCGTTTTGTTTTTTTCTACAAGTACGTGGATTTATCTCTGGACCATGGCTGAGGTGAGTATATTGATCTTTTATTTTCAGGTACCCCTGGATTCTACATGGAGAAGAGGACCGATGTCGGCGTGTGAACATAGGTAAGTATGTGTGTGTCGACGTATGAAATAAAGTTTTACTTTCACGGTGTGTGTGTCCTGTTTTTATTTGGGTATTTTTTTTCCAATAGTACTACAGGTACCAGCGGGCCCGTTTTTCTCCCGCATGCTGGTACTTGTGGTTCTCCAAGTACCAGCTTGCGGGGGAGGCTTGCTGGGACTTGTAGTACTGCTGGAAAAAACAATATTCTTTTCATGATCACAAAAGGCTATCAGCCCCCCCATCCGCAGCCCATTGGATGGGGGGGACAGCCTCGGGCTTCACCCCTGGCCCTTGGGTGGCTGGGGGGGACCCCTTGATTGAAGGGGTCCCCACTCCCCCAGAGTACCCCGGCCAGGGGTGACTAGTTGGATATTTAATGCCACGGCCGCAGGGCACGGCATAAAAGTGACCCCCGGCTGTGGCATTATCTGTCCAGCTAGTGGAGCCCGATGCTGGTGTTAAAAATACGGGGGACCCCTACGCTTTTTGTCCCCCGTATTTTAGGCACCAGCACCAGGCGCAGAGCCCGGTGCTGGTTTTAAAAATACGGGGGATCCCCTGTCAATTTTTTCCCCGCATTTTTAGAACCAGGACCAGCTCGAAGAGCCCGAGGCTGGTAATGCTTTGGAGGGGGGACCCCACGCCATTTTTTTTTAGGATTTTACCGTTCCAGCAATAAAAAAAAATAATAATAATATTTAAAAAAATATATAAATAATATTTGTGCCTCCAAAAAAAAAAAAAAAAAGTACCTAATCCCTTCTAATATAAATAGATCTGCTATTCCCAAAAAAACAAAAACAAAAAAAAAACATGTTTAATTTTTTTTTTTATTTGTTTTCACCCTCCAAAGTGTGGCGGATTGAAAATGACGAATTTGCTGTCTAAAAGCACTGCTGTCGAATTTCCAAACTTGAATTGAATATGCTTTGGTCGAATTGCAGCACTTGTATCATTGCAGAAAAGTCGAATTTGCAAAAAGTCGAATTTCAAAAAGTCGAATTTTGAAAGTCCGTTTTTTGGTCGGAAAGCACTGAATTGCATAGGCGAATTTTTTTTTTGGTCGAAAATGACCCGAAATTCGACAATTTCGGGAATTCGACCGCAATTGCATATACCCCCATATCTCTCTCTCTCTCCTCCTTCTCTCGTATTCTCTTAAACGTAATAGTATTGTATTGTATTTCCTGTGTAGTTATCTGGTTAGTTAGTCTATGTTATATTGTAGTGTATGACTTGTATTGTATTAATTCTTTTGCAAGTATAACATTCATAATATATATATATTAGGTGTTGGACCCTAAGCCCAGGTATCTGTGTATTTCTCATAGTGTTAAGTATTTTCAGAGCGTCGGTGACGCTCGAACAGCTTTTAAGATAATCAGGCTACACAAGGTTGCATCTACACCCTATCTCTACACTAAGGTTTTGCTGCATAATACACTGTTTATGGTTTAGATATAAAGGTTTAACATTGTGAGCGTCTGCGCCGCTGGTGATCTCCTCGTGGTCCCGAGCGTCCGCTACGCTATAGCGAATCATTAAGTTAGTCGGCAGCCAATAGCGTGCCTGCCTGTGATCTCTTGGCCGTGAGCGAACGTGACGCTTGAGCGTCTCGACCACGGCTAAGCGATTGTTACGCAACGTGCGTACCCTTACGGTACTCCATACGTAAATAGCGTACAGTGTTCTTAGACCTCATAAAGGGTTTTATATAAGATAAATATTCAGCTTTATCAACGTTCTGTCACCAGGTACCAGTGAATGACCACATCATGTATATAGGTGACAGATATAAAGTTACATTGTGGGGGAATCCAGTATATGTTCGGTCACCAGGTACCAGTGAATGACCACATCATGTATATAGGTGACAGATATAAAGTTACATTGTGAGGGAATCCAGTATATGTTCTGTCACCAGGTACCAGTGAATGACCACATCATGTATATAGGTGACAGATATAAAGTTACATTGTGGGGGAATCCAGTATACGTTCTGTCTCCAGGTACCAGTGAATGACCACATCATGTATATAGGTGACAGATATAAAGTTACATTGTGGGGGAATCCAGTATACGTTCTGTCTCCAGGTACCAGTGAATGACCACATCATGTATATAGGTGACAGATATAAAGTTACATTGTGGGGGAATCCAGTATACGTTCTTTCACCAGGTACCAGTGAATGATCACATCATGTATATAGGTGACATATATAATGTTACATTGTGGGGGAATCCAGTATACGTTCTGTCACCAGGTACCAGTGAATAACCACATCATGTATATAGGTGACAGATATAAAGTTACATTGTGGGGGAATCCAGTATATGTTTTGTCACCAGGTACCAGTGAATGGCCACATCATGTATATAGATGACTGATATAAAGTTACATTGTGGGGGAATCCAGTATACGTTCTATCACCAGGTACCAGTGAATGACCACATCATGTATATAGGTGACAGATATAAAGTTACATTGTGGGGGAATCTAGTATACGTTCTGTCACCAGGTACCAGTGAATGACCACATCATGTATATAGGTGACAGATATAAAGTTACATTGTGGGGGAATCCAGTATACGTTCTGTCACCAGTAGTGATGAGCGGGTTCGGTTTCCGAGAAACCGAACCCACCCGAGCTTTACCTTTTTTACACGGGTCCGAGCAGACTCGGATCCTCCCGCCTTGCTCGGCTAACCCGAGCGCGCCCGAACGTCATCATCCCACTGTCGGATTCTCGTGAGATTCGGATTCTATATAAGCAGCCGCGCGTCGCCGCCATTTTCACACGTGCATTGAGATTGATAGGGAGAGGACGTGGCTGGCGTTATATACTACACAGTTGATCTGATTGCTTAGCTTATTGTGGGGAGGATTGGAGAGCAGCTGTTAGGAGGAGTACAGTGCAGAGTTTAGTTTTTATCCGTTCTCTGCCCGAAAAAAACGCTCCATTCCATATCTGTGCTCAGTGTGCTGCATATATCTGTGCTCACACTGCTTAATTGTGGGGACTGGGGAGCAGCTGTATTATATAGCAGGAGTACAGTGCAGAGTTTTGCTGACAGTGACCACCAGTATACATTTGTCTGCCTGAAAAACACTCCATATCTGTGCTCACAGTGTGCTGCTTTATTGTGGGGACTGGGGACCACCAGTATAATTAATATTATATATAGGAGGAGTACAGTGCAGAGTGCACTGCTGTACCTACCTCTGTGTCGTCATCCATTAAGTATACTATCCATCTACATTCCTATACCTGTGGTGCATTTTAGTTTAGCAGTTTGCTGACAGTGTCCACCAGGTCCAGTATACTATATATAGCAGTACGGTAGGCCACTGCGTGCTGTGTACCTACCTCTGTGTCGTCACTCGTCATCCATAAAGTATACTAGTATCCATCCATCTACATTGTATACCTGTGGTGCCTTTTTTTTAGACTAGTTTAGCAGTTTGCTGACAGTGTCAACCAGGTCCAGTATACTGTATATAGCAGTACGGTAGGCCACTGCGTGCTGTGTACCTACCTCTGTGTCGTCACTCGTCATCCATTAAGTATACTAGTATCCATCCATCTACATTGTATACCTGTGGTGCCTTTTTTTTTAGACTAGTTTAGCAGTTTGCTGACAGTGTCCACCAGGTCCAGTATACTGTATATAGCAGTACGGTAGGCCACTGCGTGCTGTGTACCTACCTCTGTGTCGTCACTCGTCATCCATAAAGTATACTAGTATCCATCCATCTACATTGTATACCTGTGGTGCCTTTTTTTAGACTAGTTTAGCAGTTTGCTGACAGTGTCCACCAGGTCCAGTATACTGTATATAGCAGTACGGTAGGCCACTGCGTGCTGTGTACCTACCTCTGTGTCGTCACTCGTCATCAATAAAGTATACTAGTATCCATCCATCTACATTGTATTCCTGTGGTGCCTTTTTTTTAGACTAGTTTAGCAGTTTGCTGACAGTGTCCACCAGGTCCAGTATACTGTATATAGCAGTATGGTAGGCCACTGCGTGCTGTGTACCTACCTCTGTGTCGTCACTCATCATCCATAAAGTATACTAGTATCCATCCATCTACATTGTATTCCTGTGGTGCCTTTTTTTTAGACTAGTTTAGCAGTTTGCTGACAGTGTCCACCAGGTCCAGTATACTGTATATAGCAGTACGGTAGGCCACTGCGTGCTGTGTACCTACCTCTGTGTCGTCACTCGTCATCCATAAAGTATACTAGTATCCATCCATCTACATTGTATACCTGTGGTGCATTTTAGTTGTGCGCAGTAAATATAGTAGTAGGCCATTGCTATTGATACTGGCATATAATTCCACACATTAAAAAATGGAGAACAAAAATGTGGAGGGTAAAATAGGGAAAGATCAAGATCCACTTCCACCTCGTGCTGAAGCTGCTGCCACTAGTCATGGCCGAGACGATGAAATGCCATCAACGTCGTCTGCCAAGGCCGATGCCCAATGTCATAGTACAGAGCATGTAAAATCCAAAACACCAAATATCAGTAAAATGACCCAAAAATCAAAATTAAAAGCGTCTGAGGAGAAGCGTAAACTTGCCAATATGCCATTTACGGCACGGAGTGGCAAGGAACGGCTGAGGCCCTGGCCTATGTTCATGGCTAGTGGTTCAGCTTCACATGAGGATGGAAGCACTCATCCTCTCACTAGAAAAAAGAAAAGACTTAAGCTGGCAAAAGCACAGCAAAGAACTGTGCGTTCTTCAAAATCACAAATCCCCAAGGAGAGTCCAATTGGGTCGGTTGCGATGCCTGACCTTCCCAACACTGGACGGGAAGAGCTTGAGCCTTCCACCATTTGCACGCCCCCTGCAAGTGCTGGAAGGAGCACCCGCAGTCCAGTTCCTGATAGTCAAATTGAAGATGTCACTGTTGAAATACACCAGGATGAGGATATGGGTGTTGCTGGCGCTGGGGAGGAAATTGACAAGGAGGATTCTGATGGTGAGGTGGTTTGTTTAAGTCAGGCCCCCGGGGAGACACCTGTTGTCCGTGGGAGGAATATGGCCCTTGACATGCCTGGTCAAAATACAAAAAAAATCAGCTCTTCGGTGTGGAATTATTTCAACACAAATGCGGACAACAGGTGTCAAGCCGTGTGTTGCCTTTGCCAAGCTGTAATAAGTAGGGGTAAGGACGTTAACCACCTCGGAACATCCTCCCTTATACATCACCTGCAGCGCAATCATCATAAGTCAGTGACAAGTTCAAAAACTTTGGGTGACAGCGGAAGCAGTCCACTGACCACTAAATCCCTTCCTCTTGTAACCAAGCTCCTGCAAACCACACCACCAACTCCCTCAGTGTCAATTTCCTCCTTACCCAGGAAAGCCAATATCCCTGCAGGCCATGTCACTGGCAAGTCTGACGAGTCCTCTCCTGCCTGGGATTCCTCCGATGCATCCTTGAGTGTAACTACTGCTGGCGCTGCTGTTGTTGCTGCTGGGAGTCGATCGGCATCCCAGAGGGGAAGTCGGAAGACCACTTGTACTACTTCCAGTAAGCAATTGACTGTCCAACAGTCCTTTGCGAGGAAGATGAAATATCACAGCAGTCATCCTGCTGCAAAGCGGATAACTCAGGCCTTGGCAGCCTGGGCGGTGAGAAACGTGGTTCCGGTACCCATCGTTAATTCAGAGCCAACTAGAGACTTGATTGAGGTACTGTGTCCCCGGTACCAAATACCATCTAGGTTCCATTTCTCTAGGCAGGCGATACCGAAAATGTACACAGACCTCAGAAAAAGACTCACCAGTGTCCTAAAAAATGCAGTTGTACCCAATGTCCACTTAACCACGGACATGTGGACAAGTGGAGCAGGGCAGGGTCAGGACTATATGACTGTGACAGCCCACTGGGTAGATGTATTGACTCCCGCCGCAAGAACAGCAGCGGCGGCACCAGTAGCAGCATCTCGCAAACGCCAACTCTTTCCTAGGCAGGCTACGCTTTGTATCACCGGTTTCCAGAATACGCACACAGCTGAAAACCTCTTACGGCAACTGAGGAAGATCATCGCGGAATGGCTTACCCCAATTGGACTCTCCTGTGGATTTGTGGCATCGGACAACGCCAGCAATATTGTGTGTGCATTAAATATGGGCAAATTCCAGCACGTCCCATGTTTTGCACATACCTTGAATTTGGTGGTGCAGAATAATTTAAAAAACGACAGGGGCGTGCACGAGATGCTGTTGGTGGCCCGAAGAATTGCGGGCCACTTTCGGCGTTCAGGCACCGCGTACCGAAGACTGGAGCACCACCAAACATTCCTGAACCTGCCCTGCCATCATCTGAAGCAAGAGGTGGTAACGAGGTGGAATTCAACCCTCTATATGCTTCAGAGGATGGAGGAGCAGCAAAAGGCCATTCAAGCCTATACATCTGGCTACGATATAGGCAAAGGAGGTGGAATGCACCTGACTCAAGCGCAGTGGAGAATGATTTCAACGTTGTGCAAGGTTCTGCAACCCTTTGAACTTGCCACACGTGAAGTCAGTTCAGACACTGCCAGCCTGAGTCAGGTCATTCCCCTCATCAGGCTTTTGCAGAAGAAGCTGGAGACATTGAAGGAGGAGCTAAAACAGAGCGATTCCGCTAGGCATGTGGGACTTGTGGATGGAGCCCTTAATTCGCTTAACCAGGATTCACGGGTGGTCAATCTGTTGAAATCAGAGCACTACATTTTGGCCACCGTGCTCGATCCTAGATTTAAAACCTACGTTGTATCTCTCTTTCCGGCAGACACAAGTCTGCAGAGGTTCAAAGACCTGCTGGTGAGAAAATTGTCAAGTCAAGCGGAACGTGACCCGTCACCATCTCCTCCTTCACATTCTCCCGCAACTGGGGGTGCGAGTAAAAGGCTAAGAGTTACGAGCCCACCCGCTGGCGGTGATGCAGGGCAGTCTGGAGCGAGTGCTGACATCTGGTCCGGACTGAAGGACCTGCCAACGATTACTGACATGTCGTCTACTGTCACTGCATATGATTCTCTCACCATTGAAAGAATGGTGGAGGATTATATGAGTGACCGCATCCAAGTAGGCACGTCAGACAGTCCGTACGTATACTGGCAGGAAAAAGAGGCAATTTGGAGGCCCTTGCACAAACTGGCTTTATTCTACCTAAGTTGCCCTCCCTCCAGTGTGTACTCCGAAAGAGTGTTTAGTGCAGCCGCTCACCTTGTCAGCAATCGGCGTACGAGGTTACTTCCAGAAAATGTGGAGAAGATGATGTTCATCAAAATGAATTATAATCAATTCCTCCGTGGAGACATTCACCAGCAGCAATTGCCTCCAGAAAATACACGGGGACCTGAGATGGTGGATTCCAGTGGGGACGAATTAATAATCTGTGAGGAGGGGGATGTACACGGTGAAAGGGGTGAGGAATCGGAGGATGATGATGAGGTGGACATCTTGCCTCTGTAGAGCCAGTTTGTGCAAGGAGAGATTGATTGCTTCTTTTTTGGTGGGGGCCCAAACCAACCCGTCATATCAGTCACAGTCGTGTGGCAGACCCTGTCGCTGAAATGATGGGTTCGTTAAAGTGTGCATGTCCTGTTTATACAATATAAGGGTGGGTGGGAGGGCCCAAGGACAATTCCATCTTGCACCTCTTTTTTCTTTCATTTTTCTTGACATCATGTGCTGTTTGGGGGGTGTTTTTTGGAAGGGCCATCCTGTCTTGATTGACACTGCAGTGCCACTCCTAGATGGGCCAGGTGTTTGTGTCGGCCACTAGGGTCGCTTAGCTTACTCACACAGCGACCTTGGTGCGCCTCTTTTTTTCTTTGCATCATGTGCTGTTTGGGGAGTATTTTTTGGAAGGGCCATCCTGTCTTGATTGACACTGCAGTGCCACTCCTAGATGGGCCAGGTGTTTGTGTCGGCCACTTGGGTCGCTTAGCTTAGTCACACAGCCACCTTGGTGCGCCTCTTTTTTTCTTTGCATCATGTGCTGTTTGGGGAGTATTTCTTGGAAGGGCCATCCTGTCTTGATTGACACTGCAGTGCCACTCCTAGATGGGCCAGGTGTTTGTGTCGGCCACTTGGGTCGCTTAGCTTAGTCACACAGCCACCTTGGTGCGCCTCTTTTTTTCTTTGCATCATGTGCTGTTTGGGGAGTATTTTTTGGAAGGGCCATCCTGTCTTGATTGACACTGCAGTGCCACTCCTAGATGGGCCAGGTGTTTGTGTCGGCCACTTGTGTCGCTTAGCTTAGTCACACAGCCACCTTGGTGCGCCTCTTTTTTTCTTTGCATCATGTGCTGTTTGGGGAGTATTTTTTGGAAGGGCCATCCTGTCTTGATTGACACTGCAGTGCCACTCCTAGATGGGCCAGGTGTTTGTGTCGGCCACTTGGGTCGCTTAGCTTAGTCACACAGCCACCTTGGTGCGCCTCTTTTTTTCTTTGCATCATGTGCTGTTTGGGGAGTATTTTTTGGAAGGGCCATCCTGTCTTGATTGACACTGCAGTGCCACTCCCAGATGGGCCAGGTGTTTGTGTCGGCCACTTGTGTCGCTTAGCTTAGTCACACAGCCACCTTGGTGCGCCTCTTTTTTTCTTTGCATCATGGGCTGTTTGGGGAGTGTTTTTTGGAAGGGCCATCCTGCCTGACACTGCAGTGCCACTCCTAGATGGGGCAGGTGTTTGTGTCGGCCACTTGGGTCGCTTAGCTTAGCCATCCAGCGACCTCAGGGCAAATTTTAGGATTAAAAATAATATTGTAAGGTGTGAGGTATTCAGAATAGACTGAAAATGAGTGGAAATTATGGTTATTGAGGTTAATAATACTATGGGATCAAAATGACCCCCAAACTATATGATTTAAGCTGTTTTTGAGGGTTTTTTGAAAAAAACACCCGAATCCAAAACACACCCGAATCCGACAAAAAAATTTCGGTAAGGTTTTGCAAAAACGCGCCCGAATCCAAAACACGGCAGCGGAACCGAACCCAAAACCAAAACACAAAACCCGAAAAATTTCCGGTGCACATCACTAGTCACCAGGTACCAGTGAATGACCACATCATGTACATAGGTGACAGATATAAAGTTACATTGTGGGGGAATCCAGTATACGTCCTGTCACCAGGTACCAGTGAATGATCACATCATGTATATAGGTGACAGATATAAAGTTACATTGTGGGGGAATCCAGTATACGTTCTGTCACCAGGTACCAGGGAATGACCACATCATGTATATAGGTGACAGATATAAAGTTACATTGTGGGGGAATCCAGTATACGTTCTGTCACCAGGTACCAGTGAATGACCACATCATGTATATAGGTGACAGATATAAAGGTACATTGTGGGGGAATCCAGTATACGTTCTGTCACCAGGTACCAGTGAATGACCACATCATGTATATAGGTGACTGATATAAAGTTACATTGTGGGGGAATCCAGTAAACGTTCTGTCACCAGGTACCAGTGAATGACCACATCATGTATATAGGTGACAGATATAACGTTACATTGTGGGGGAATCCAGTATACGTTCTGTCACCAGGTACTAGTGAATGACCACATCATGTATATAGGTGACAGATATAAAGTTACATTGTGGGGGAATCCAGTAAACGTTCTGTCACCAGGTACTAGTGAATGACCACATCATATATATAGGTGACATATATAATGTTACATTGTGGGGGAATCCGGTATACGTTCTGTTACCAGGTACCAGGGAATGACCACATCATGTATATAGGTGACAGATATAAAGTTACATTGTGGGGGAATCCAGTATACGTTCTGTCACCAGGTACCAGTGAATGACCACATCATGTATATAGGTGACAGATATAAAGTTACATTGTGGGGGAATCCAGTATACGTTCTGTCACCAGGTACCAGTGAATGACCACATCATGTATATAGGTGACAGATATAAAGTTACATTGTGGGGGAATATAGTATACGTTCTGTCACCAGGTACCAGTGAATGACCACATCATGTATATAGGTGACAGATATAAAGTTACATTGTGGGGGAATCCAGTATACGTTCTGTCACCAGGTACCAGTAAATGACCACATCATGTATATAGGTGACAGATATAAAGTTACGTTGTGGGGGAATCCAGTGTACGTTATGTCACCAGGTACCAGTGAATGACCACATCATGTATATAGGTGACAGATATAAAGTTACATTGTGGGGGAATCCAGTATACGTTTTGTCACCAGGTACCAGTGAATGACCACATCATGTATATAGGTGACAAATATAATGTTACATTGTGGGGGAATCCAGTATACGTTCTGTCACCAGGTACCAGTGAATTACCACATCATGTATAATAGGTGACAGATATAACGTTACATTGTGGGGGAATCCAGTATACGTTCTGTCACCAGGTACCAGGGAATGACCACATCATGTTTATAGGTGACAGATATAAAGTTACATTGTGGGGGAATCCAGTATACATTCTGTCACCAGGTACCAGTGAATGACCACATCATGTATATAGGTGACAGATATAAAGTTACATTGTGAGGGAATCCAGTATACGTTCTGTCACCAGGTACCAGTGAATGACCACATCATGTATATAGGTGACAGATATAAAGTTACATTGTGGGGGAATCCAGTATACGTTCTGTCACCAGGTACCAGTGAATGACCACATCATGTATATAGGTGACAGATATAAAGTTACATTGTGGGGGAATCCAGTATACGTTCTGTCACCAGGTACCAGTGAATGACCACATCATGTATATAGGTGACAGATATAAAGGTACATTGTGGGGGAATCCAGTATACGTTCTGTCACCAGGTACCAGTGAATGATCACATCATGTATATAGGTGACAGATATAAAGTTACATTGTGGGGGAATCCAGTATACGTTCTGTCACCAGGTACCAGGGAATGACCACATCATGTATATAGGTGACAGATATAAAGTTACATTGTGGGGGAATCCAGTATACGTTCTGTCACCAGGTACCAGTGAATGACCACATCATGTATATAGGTGACAGATATAAAGTTACATTGTGGGGGAATCCAGTATACGTTCTGTCACCAGGTACCAGTGAATGACCACATCATGTATATAGGTGACAGATATAAAGGTACATTGTGGGGGAATCCAGTATACGTTCTGTCACCAGGTACCAGTGAATGACCACATCATGTATATAGGTGACAGATATAAAGTTACATTGTGGTGGAATCCAGTATACGTTCTGTCACCAGGTACCAGTGAATGACCACATCATGTATATAGGTGACAGATATAAAGTTACATTGTGGTGGAATCCAGTATACGTTCTGTCACCAGGTACCAGTGAATGACCACATCATGTATATAGGTGACAGATATAACGTTACATTGTGGGGGAATCCAGTATACGTTCTGTCACCAGGTACTAGTGAATGACCACATCATGTATATAGGTGACAGATATAACGTTACATTGTGGGGGAATCCAGTATACGTTCTGTCACCAGGTACCAGTGAATGACCACATCATGTATATAGGTGACAGATATAAAGGTACATTGTGGGGGAATCCAGTATACGTTCTGTCACCAGGTACCAGTGAATGATCACATCATGTATATAGGTGACATATATAATGTTACATTGTGGGGGAATCCAGTATACGTTCTGTCACCAGGTACCAGTGAATAACCACATCATGTATATAGGTGACAGATATAAAGTTACATTGTGGGGGAATCCAGTAAACGTTCTGTCACCAGGTACCAGTGAATGACCACATCATGTATATAGGTGACAGATATAAAGTTACATTGTGGGGGAATATAGTATACGTTCTGTCACCAGGTACCAGTGAATGACCACATCATGTATATAGGTGACAGATATAAAGTTACATTGTGGGGGAATCCAGTATACGTTCTGTCACCAGGTACCAGCAAATGACCACATCATGTATATAGGTGACAGATATAAAGTTACATTGTGGGGGAATCCAGTGTACGTTATGTCACCAGGTACCAGTGAATGACCACATCATGTATATAGGTGACAGATATAAAGTTACATTGTGGGGGAATCCAGTATACGTTTTGTCAACAGGTACCAGTGAATGACCACATCATGTATATAGGTGACACATATAATGTTACATTGTGGGGGAATCCAGTATACGTTCTGTCACCAGGTACCAGTGAATTACCACATCATGTATAATAGGTGACAGATATAACGTTACATTGTGGGGGAATCCAGTATACGTTCTGTCACCAGGTACCAGGGAATGACCACATCATGTTTATAGGTGACAGATATAAAGTTACATTGTGGGGGAATCCAGTATACATTCTGTCACCAGGTACCAGTGAATGACCACATCATGTATATAGGTGACAGATATAACGTTACATTGTGAGGGAATCCAGTATACGTTCTGTCACCAGGTACCAGTGAATGACCACATCATGTATATAGGTGACAGATATAAAGTTACATTGTGGGGGAATCCAGTATACGTTCTGTCACCAGGTACCAGTGAATGACCACATCATGTATATAGGTGACAGATATAAAGTTACATTGTGGGGGAATCCAGTATACGTTCTGTCACCAGGTACCAGTGAATGACCACATCATGTATATAGGTGACAGATATAAAGTTACATTGTGGGGGAATCCAGTATACGTTCTGTCACCAGGTACCAGTGAATGACCACATCATGTATATAGGTGACAGATATAAAGGTACATTGTGGGGGAATCCAGTATACGTTCTGTCACCAGGTACCAGTGAATGACCACATCATGTATATAGGTGACAGATATAAAGTTACATTGTGGTGGAATCCAGTATACGTTCTGTCACCAGGTACCAGTGAATGACCACATCATGTATATAGGTGACAGATATAAAGTTACATTGTGGTGGAATCCAGTATACGTTCTGTCACCAGGTACCAGTGAATGACCACATCATGTATATAGGTGACAGATATAACGTTACATTGTGGGGGAATCCAGTATACGTTCTGTCACCAGGTACTAGTGAATGACCACATCATGTATATAGGTGACAGATATAACGTTACATTGTGGGGGAATCCAGTATACGTTCTGTCACCAGGTACCAGTGAATGACCACATCATGTATATAGGTGACAGATATAAAGGTACATTGTGGGGGAATCCAGTATACGTTCTGTCACCAGGTACCAGTGAATGACCACATCATAGGTGACTGATATAAAGTTACATTGTGGGGGAATCCAGTGTACGTTCTGTCACCAGGTACCAGTGAATGACCACACCATGTATATAGGTGACAGATATAACGTTACATTGTGGGGGAATCCAGTATACGTTCTGTCACCAGGTACTAGTGAATGACCACTTCATGTATATAGGTGACAGATATAACGTTACATTGTGGGGGAATCCAGTATACGTTCTGTCACCAGGTACTAGTGAATGACCACATCATATATATAGGTGACAGATATAAAGTTACATTGTGGGGGAATCCAGTATACGTTCTGTCACCAGGTACCAGGGAATGACCACATCATGTATATAGGTGACATATATAAAGTAACATTGTGGGGGAATCCAGTATACGTTTTTGTCACCAGGTACCAGTGAATGACCACATCATGTATATAGGTGACAAATATAATGTTACATTGTGGGGGAATCCAGTATACGTTCTGTCACCAGGTACCAGTGAATGACCACATCATGTATAATAGGTGACAGATATAACGTTACATTGTGGGGGAATCCAGTATACGTTCTGTCACCAGGTACCAGTGAATGACCACATCATGTATATAGGTGACAGATATAAAGTTACATTGTGGTGGAATCCAGTATACGTTCTGTCACCAGGTACCAGTGAATGACCACATCATGTATATAGGTGACAGATATAAAGTTACATTGTGGTGGAATCCAGTATACGTTCTGTCACCAGGTACCAGTGAATGACCACATCATGTATATAGGTGACAGATATAACGTTACATTGTGGGGGAATCCAGTATACGTTCTGTCACCAGGTACTAGTGAATGACCACATCATGTATATAGGTGACAGATATAACGTTACATTGTGGGGGAATCCAGTATACGTTCTGTCACCAGGTACCAGTGAATGACCACATCATGTATATAGGTGACAGATATAAAGGTACATTGTGGGGGAATCCAGTATACGTTCTGTCACCAGGTACCAGTGAATGACCACATCATAGGTGACTGATATAAAGTTACATTGTGGGGGAATCCAGTGTACGTTCTGTCACCAGGTACCAGTGAATGACCACACCATGTATATAGGTGACAGATATAACGTTACATTGTGGGGGAATCCAGTATACGTTCTGTCACCAGGTACTAGTGAATGACCACTTCATGTATATAGGTGACAGATATAACGTTACATTGTGGGGGAATCCAGTATACGTTCTGTCACCAGGTACTAGTGAATGACCACATCATATATATAGGTGACAGATATAAAGTTACATTGTGGGGGAATCCAGTATACGTTCTGTCACCAGGTACCAGGGAATGACCACATCATGTATATAGGTGACATATATAAAGTAACATTGTGGGGGAATCCAGTATACGTTTTTGTCACCAGGTACCAGTGAATGACCACATCATGTATATAGGTGACAAATATAATGTTACATTGTGGGGGAATCCAGTATACGTTCTGTCACCAGGTACCAGTGAATGACCACATCATGTATAATAGGTGACAGATATAACGTTACATTGTGGGGGAATCCAGTATACGTTCTGTCACCAGGTACCAGTGAATGACCACATCATGTATATAGGTGACAGATATAAAGTTACATTGTGGGGGAATCCAGTATACGTTCTGTCACCAGGTACCAGTGAATGACCACATCATGTATATAGGTGACAGATATAAAGTTACATTGTGGGGGAATCCAGTATACGTTCTGTCACCAGGTACCAGTGAATGACCACATCATGTATATAGGTGACAGATATAAAGTTACATTGTGGGGGAGTCCAGTAAACGTTCTGTCACCAGGTACCAGTGAATGACCACATCATGTATATAGGTGACAGATATAAAGTTACATTGTGGGGGAATCCAGTATACGTTCTGTCACCAGGTACCAGTGAATGACCACATCATGTATATAGGTGACAGATATAAAGTTACATTGTGGGGGAATCCAGTATACGTTTTGTCACCAGGTACCAGTGAATGACCACATCATGTATATAGGTGACAGATATAAAGTTACATTGTGGGGGAATCCAGTGTACGTTCTGTCACCAGGTACCAGTGAATGACCACATCATGTATATAGGTGACAGATATAAAGTTACATTGTGGGGGAATCCAGTATACGTTTTGTCACCAGGTACCAGTGAATGACCACATCATGTATATAGGTGACAGATATAAAGTTACATTGTGGGGGAATCCAGTTTACGTTCTGTCACCAGGTACCAGTGAATGACCACATCATGTATAATAGGTGACAGATATAACGTTACATTGTGGGGGAATCCAGTATACGTTCTGTCACCAGGTACCAGGGAATGACCACATCATGTATATAGGTGACAGATATAAAGTTACATTGTGGGGGAATCCAGTATACGTTCTGTCTCCAGGTACCAGTGAATGATCACATCATGTATATAGATGACAGATATAACGTTACATTGTGGGGGAATCCAGTATACGTTCTGTCACCAGGTACCAGGGAATGACCACATCATGTATATAGGTGACAGATATAACGTTACATTGTGGGGGAATCCAGTATACATTCTGTCACCAGGTACCAGTGAATGACCACATCATGTATATAGGTGACAGATATAAAGTTACATTGTGGGGGAATCCAGTATACGTTCTGTCACCAGGTACCAGTGAATGACCACATCATGTATATAGGTGACAGATATAAAGGTACATTGTGGGGGAATCCAGTATACGTTCTGTCACCAGGTACCAGTGAATGACCACATCATGTATATAGGTGACAGATATAACGTTACATTGTGGGGGAATCCAGTATACGTTCTGTCACCAGGTACCAGTGAATGACCACATCATGTATATAGGTGACAGATATAAAGTTACATTGTGGGGGAATCCAGTATACGTTATGTCACCAGGTACCAGTGAATGATCACATCATGTATATAGGTGACAGATATAAAGTTACATTGTGGGGGAATCCAGTATACCTTCTGTCACCAGGTACCAGGGAATGACCACATCATGTATATAGGTGACAGATATAAAGTTACATTGTGGGGGAATCCAGTATACGTTATGTCACCAGGTACCAGTGAATGACCACATCATGTATATAGGTGACAGATATAAAGGTACATTGTGGGGGAATCCAGTATACGTTCTGTCACCAGGTACCAGTGAATGACCACATCATGTATATAGGTGACAGATATAAAGTTACATTGTGGGGGAATCCAGTATACGTTCTGTCACCAGGTACCAGTGAATGACCACATCATGTATATAGGTGGCAGATATAAAGGTACATTGTGGGGGAATCCAGTATACGTTCTGTCACCAGGTACCAGTGAATGATCACATCATGTATATAGGTGACAGATATAAAGTTACATTGTGGGGGAATCCAGTATACGTTCTGTCACCAGGTACCAGGGAATGACCACATCATGTATATAGGTGACAGATATAAAGTTACATTGTGGGGGAATCCAGTATACGTTCTGTCACCAGGTACCAGTGAATGACCACATCATGTATATAGGTGACAGATATAAAGTTACATTGTGGGGGAATCCAGTATACGTTCTGTCACCAGGTACCAGTGAATGACCACATCATGTATATAGGTGACAGATATAAAGGTACATTGTGGGGGAATCCAGTATACGTTCTGTCACCAGGTACCAGGGAATGACCACATCATGTATATAGGTGACAGATATAAAGTTACATTGTGGTGGAATCCAGTATACGTTCTGTCACCAGGTACCAGTGAATGACCACATCATGTATATAGGTGACAGATATAACGTTACATTGTGGGGGAATCCAGTATACGTTCTGTCACCAGGTACTAGTGAATGACCACATCATATATATAGGTGACAGATATAAAGTTACATTGTGGGGGAATCCAGTATACGTTCTGTCACCAGGTACCAGGGAATGACCACATCATGTATATAGGTGACAGATATAAAGTTACATTGTGGGGGAATCCAGTATACGTTTTTGTCACCAGGTACCAGTGAATGACCACATCATGTATATAGGTGACAAATATAATGTTACATTGTGGGGGAATCCAGTATACGTTCTGTCACCAGGTACCAGTGAATGACCACATCATGTATAATAGGTGACAGATATAACGTTACATTGTGGGGGAATCCAGTATACGTTCTGTCACCAGGTACCAGGGAATGACCACATCATGTATATAGGTGACAGATATAAAGTTACATTGTGGGGGAATCCAGTATACGTTCTGTCACCAGGTACCAGTGAATGACCACATCATGTATATAGGTGACAGATATAACGTTACATTGTGGGGAATCCAGTATACGTTCTGTCACCAGGTACCAGTGAATGACCACATCATGTATATAGGTGACAGATATAAAGTTACATTGTGGGGGAATCCAGTAAACGTTCTGTCACCAGGTACCAGTGAATGACCACATCATGTATATAGGTGACAGATATAAAGTTACATTGTGGGGGAATCCAGTGTACGTTCTGTCACCAGGTACCAGTGAATGACCACATCATGTATATAGGTGACAGATATAAAGGTACATTGTGGGGGAATCCAGTATACGTTCTGTCACCAGGTACCAGTGAATGACCACATCATGTATATAGGTGACAGATATAAAGTTACATTGTGGGGGAATCCAGTATACGTTCTGTCACCAGGTACCAGTGAATGATCACATCATGTATATAGGTGACAGATATAAAGTTACATTGTGGGGGAATCCAGTATACGTTCTGTCACCAGGTACCAGGGAATGACCACATCATGTATATAGGTGACAAATATAAAGTTACATTGTGGGGAAATCCAGTATACGTTCTGTCACCAGGTACCAGTGAATGACCACATCATGTATATAGGTGACAGATATAAAGGTACATTGTGGGGGAATCCAGTATACGTTCTGTCACCAGGTACCAGTGAATGACCACATCATGTATATAGGTGACAGATATAAAGTTACATTGTGGGGGAATCCAGTATACGTTCTGTCACCAGGTACCAGTGAATGACCACATCATGTATATAGGTGACAGATATAAAGGTACATTGTGGGGGAATCCAGTATACGTTCTGTCACCAGGTACCAGTGAATGACCACATCATGTATATAGGTGACACATATAAAGTTACATTGTGGGGGAATCCAGTATACGTTCTGTCACCAGGTACCAGTGAATGACCACATCATGTATATAGGTGACAGATATAAAGTTACATTGTGGGGGAATCCAGTATACGTTCTGTCACCAGGTACCAGTGAATGACCACATCATGTATATAGGTGACAGATATAAAGGTACATTGTGGGGGAATCCAGTATACGTTCTGTCACCAGGTACCAGTGAATGATCACATCATGTATATAGGTGACAGATATAAAGTTACATTGTAAGGGAATCCAGTATACGTTCTGTCACCAGGTACCAGGGAATGACCACATCATGTATATAGGTGACAGATATAACGTTACATTGTGGGGGAATCCAGTATACGTTCTGTCACCAGGTACTAGTGAATGACCACGTCATGTATATAGGTGACAGATATAACGTTACATTGTGGGGGAATCCAGTATACGTTCTGTCACCAGGTACCAGTGAATGACCACATCATGTATATAGGTGACATATATAAAGGTACATTGTGGTGGAATCCAGTATACGTTCTGTCACCAGGTACCAGTGAATGACCACATCATGTATATAGGTGACTGATATAAAGTTACATTGTGGGGGAATCCAGTGTACGTTCTGTCACCAGGTACCAGTGAATGACCACATCATGTATATAGGTGACAGATATAACGTTACATTGTGGTGGAATCCAGTATACGTTCTGTCACCAGGTACTAGTGAATGACCACATCATGTATATAGGTGACAGATATAACGTTACATTGTGGGGGAATCCAGTATACGTTCTGTCACCAGGTACCAGTGAATGACCACATCATGTATATAGGTGACAGATATAAAGGTACATTGTGGGGGAATCCAGTATACGTTCTGTCACCAGGTACCAGTGAATGACCACATCATGTATATAGGTGACAGATATAAAGGTACATTGTGGGGGAATCCAGTATACGTTCTGTCACCAGGTACCAGTGAATGACCACATCATGTATATAGGTGACACATATAAAGTTACATTGTGGGGGAATCCAGTATACGTTCTGTCACCAGGTACCAGTGAATGACCACATCATGTATATAGGTGACAGATATAAAGTTACATTGTGGGGGAATCCAGTATACGTTCTGTCACCAGGTACCAGTGAATGACCACATCATGTATATAGGTGACAGATATAAAGGTACATTGTGGGGGAATCCAGTATACGTTCTGTCACCAGGTACCAGTGAATGATCACATCATGTATATAGGTGACAGATATAAAGTTACATTGTGGGGGAATCCAGTAAACGTTCTGTCACCAGGTACCAGTGAATGACCACATCATGTATATAGGTGACAGATATAAAGTTACATTGTGGGGGAATCCAGTGTACGTTCTGTCACCAGGTACCAGTGAATGACCACATCATGTATATAGGTGACAGATATAAAGTTACATTGTGGGGGAATCCAGTATACGTTTTGTCACCAGGTACCAGTGAATGACCACATCATGTATATAGGTGACAAATATAATGTTACATTGTGGGGGAATCCAGTATACGTTCTGTCACCAGGTACCAGTGAATGACCACATCATGTATAATAGGTGACAGATATAACGTTACATTGTGGGGGAATCCAGTATACGTTCTGTCACCAGGTACCAGGGAATGACCACATCATGTATATAGGTGACAGATATAAAGTTACATTGTGGGGGAATCCAGTATACGTTCTGTCACCAGGTACCAGTGAATGACCACATCATGTATATAGGTGACAGATATAAAGTTACATTGTGGGGGAATCCAGTATACGTTCTGTCACCAGGTACTAGTGAATGACCACATCATGTATATAGGTGACAGATATAAAGGTACATTGTGGGGGAATCCAGTATACGTTCTGTCACCAGGTACCAGTGAATGACCACATCATGTATATAGGTGACAGATATAAAGTTACATTGTGGGGGAATCCAGTATACGTTCTGTCACCAGGTACCAGTGAATGATCACATCATGTATATAGGTGACAGATATAAAGTTACATTGTGGGGGAATCCAGTATACGTTCTGTCACCAGGTACCAGGGAATGACCACATCATGTATATAGGTGACAGATATAAAGTTACATTGTGGGGGAATCCAGTATACGTTCTGTCACCAGGTACCAGTGAATGACCACATCATGTATATAGGTGACAGATATAAAGGTACATTGTGGGGGAATCCAGTATACGTTCTGTCACCAGGTACCAGTGAATGACCACATCATGTATATAGGTGACAGATATAAAGTTACATTGTGGGGGAATCCAGTATACGTTCTGTCACCAGGTACCAGTGAATGACCACATCATGTATATAGGTGACAGATATAAAGGTACATTGTGGGGGAATCCAGTATACGTTCTGTCACCAGGTACCAGTGAATGACCACATCATGTATATAGGTGACACATATAAAGTTACATTGTGGGGGAATCCAGTATACGTTCTGTCACCAGGTACCAGTAAATGACCACATCATGTATATAGGTGACAGATATAAAGTTACATTGTGGGGGAATCCAGTATACGTTCTGTCACCAGGTACCAGTGAATGACCACATCATGTATATAGGTGACAGATATAAAGGTACATTGTGGGGGAATCCAGTATACGTTCTGTCACCAGGTACCAGTGAATGACCACATCATGTATATAGGTGACAGATATAACGTTACATTGTGGGGAATCCAGTATACGTTCTGTCACCAGGTACCAGTGAATGACCACATCATGTATATAGGTGACAGATATAAAGTTACATTGTGGGGGAATCCAGTATACGTTCTGTCACCAGGTACCAGTGAATGACCACATCATGTATATAGGTGACAGATATAAAGTTACATTGTGGGGGAATCCAGTGTACGTTCTGTCACCAGGTACCAGTGAATGACCACATCATGTATATAGGTGACAGATATAAAGTTACATTGTGGGGGAATCCAGTATACGTTTTGTCACCAGGTACCAGTGAATGACCACATCATGTATATAGGTGACAAATATAATGTTACATTGTGGGGGAATCCAATATACGTTCTGTCACCAGGTACCAGTGAATGACCACATCATGTATAATAGGTGACAGATATAACGTTACATTGTGGGGGAATCCAGTATACGTTCTGTCACCAGGTACCAGGGAATGACCACATCATGTATATAGGTGACAGATATAAAGTTATATTGTGGGGGAATCCAGTATACGTTCTGTCACCAGGTACCAGTGAATGACCACATCATGTATATAGGTGACAGATATAAAGTTACATTGTGGGGGAATCCAGTATACGTTCTGTCACCAGGTACTAGTGAATGACCACATCATGTATATTGGTGACAGATATAAAGGTACATTGTGGGGGAATCCAGTATACGTTCTGTCACCAGGTACCAGTGAATGACCACATCATGTATATAGGTGACAGATATAAAGTTACATTGTGGGGGAATCCAGTATACGTTCTGTCACCAGGTACCAGTGAATGATCACATCATGTATATAGGTGACAGATATAAAGTTACATTGTGGGGGAATCCCGTATACGTTCTGTCACCAGGTACCAGGGAATGACCACATCATGTATATAGGTGACAGATATAAAGTTACATTGTGGGGGAATCCAGTATACGTTCTGTCACCAGGTACCAGTGAATGACCACATCATGTATATAGGTGACAGATATAAAGGTACATTGTGGGGGAATCCAGTATACGTTCTGTCACCAGGTACCAGTGAATGACCACATCATGTATATAGGTGACAGATATAAAGTTACATTGTGGGGGAATCCAGTATACGTTCTGTCACCAGGTACCAGTGAATGACCACATCATGTATATAGGTGACAGATATAAAGGTACATTGTGGGGGAATCCAGTATACGTTCTGTCACCAGGTACCAGTGAATGACCACATCATGTATATAGGTGACAGATATAAAGTTACATTGTGGGGGAATCCAGTATACGTTCTGTCACCAGGTACCAGTGAATGACCACATCATGTATATAGGTGACAGATATAACGTTACATTGTGGGGGAATCCAGTATACGTTCTGTCACCAGGTACTAGTGAATGACCACATCATGTATATAGGTGACAGATATAACGTTACATTGTGGGGGAATCCAGTATACGTTCTGTCACCAGGTACCAGTGAATGACCACATCATGTATATAGGTGACAGATATAAAGTTACATTGTGGGGGAATATAGTATACGTTCTGTCACCAGGTACCAGTGAATGACCACATCATGTATATAGGTGACAGATATAAAGTTACATTGTGGGGGAATCCAGTATACGTTCTGTCACCAGGTACCAGTGAATGACCACATCATGTATATTGGTGACAGATATAACGTTACATATTGGGGGAATCCAGTATACGTTCTGTCACCAGGTACTAGTGAATGACCACATCATGTATATAGGTGACAGATATAACGTTACATTGTGGGGGAATCCAGTATACGTTCTGTCACCAGGTACCAGTGAATGACCACATCATGTATATAGGTGACAGATATAAAGTTACATTGTGGGGGAATATAGAATACGTTCTGTCACCAGGTACCAGTGAATGACCACATCATGTATATAGGTGACAGATATAAAGTTACATTGTGGGGGAATCCAGTATACGTTCTGTCACCAGGTACCAGTGAATGACCACATCATGTATATAGGTGACAGATATAAAGTTACATTGTGGGGGAATCCAGTGTACGTTCTGTCACCAGGTACCAGTGAATGACCACATCATGTATATAGGTGACAGATATAAAGTTACATTGTGGGGGAATCCAGTATACGTTTTGTCACCAGGTACCAGTGAATGACCACATCATGTATATAGGTGACAAATATAATGTTACATTGTGGGGGAATCCAGTATACGTTCTGTCACCAGGTACCAGCGAATGACCACATCATGTATATAGGTGACAGATATAAAGGTACATTGTGGTGGAATCCAGTATACGTTCTGTCACCAGGTACCAGTGAATGACCACATCATGTATATAGGTGACAGATATAAAGTTACATTGTGGGGGAATCCAGTATACGTTCTGTCACCAGGTACCAGTGAATGATCACATCATGTATATAGGTGACAGATATAAAGTTACATTGTGGGGGAATCCAGTATACGTTCTGTCACCAGGTACCAGGGAATGACCACATCATGTATATAGGTGACAGATATAAATTTACATTGTGGGGGAATCCAGTATACGTTCTGTCACCAGGTACCAGTGAATGACCACATCATGTATATAGGTGACAGATATAAAGTTACATTGTGGGGGAATCCAGTATACGTTCTGTCACCAGGTACCAGTGAATGACCACATCATGTATATAGGTGACAGATATAAAGGTACATTGTGGGGGAATCCAGTATACATTCTGTCACCAGGTACCAGTGAATGACCACATCATGTATTTAGGTGACAGATATAACGTTACATTGTGGGGGAATCCAGTATACGTTCTGTCACCAGGTACTAGTGAATGACCACATCATGTATATAGGTGACAGATATAACGTTACATTGTGGGGGAATCCAGTATACGTTCTGTCACCAGGTACCAGTGAATGACTTCATCATGTATATAGGTGACAGATATAAAGGTACATTGTGGGGGAATCCACTGTAGAGATGAGCGCCTGAAATTTTTCGGGTTTTGTGTTTTGGTTTTGGGTTCGGTTCCGCGGCCGTGTTTTGGGTTCGAACGCGTTTTGGCAAAACCTCACCGAATTTTTTTTGTCGGATTCGGGTGTGTTTTGGATTCGGGTGTTTTTTTCAAAAAACACTAAAAAACAGCTTAAATCATAGAATTTGGGGGTCATTTTGATCCCAAAGTATTATTAACCTCAAAAACCACAATTTACACTCATTTTCAGTCTATTCTGAATACCTCACACCTCACAATATTATTTTTAGTCCTAAAATTTGCACCAAGGTCGCTGTGTGAGTAAGATAAGCGACCCTAGTGGCCGACACAAACACCGGGCCCATCTAGGAGTGGCACTGCAGTGTCACGCAGGATGTCCCTTCCAAAAAACCCTCCCCAAACAGCACATGACGCAAAGAAAAAAAGAGGCGCAATGAGGTAGCTGTGTGAGTAAGATTAGCGACCCTAGTGGCCGACACAAACACCGGGCCCATCTAGGAGTGGCACTGCAGTGTCACGCAGGATGTCCCTTCCAAAAAACCCTCCCCAAACAGCACATGACGCAAAGAAAAAAAGAGGCGCAATGAGGTAGCTGTGTGAGTAAGATTAGCGACCCTAGTGGCCGACACAAACACCGGGCCCATCTAGGAGTGGCACTGCAGTGTCACGCAGGATGTCCCTTCCAAAAAACCCTCCCCAAACAGCACATGACGCAAAGAAAAAAAGAGGCGCAATGAGGTAGCTGACTGTGTGAGTAAGATTAGCGACCCTAGTGGCCGACACAAACACCGGGCCCATCTAGGAGTGGCACTGCAGTGTCACGCAGGATGTCCCTTCCAAAAAACCCTCCCCAATCAGCACATGATGCAAAGAAAAAGAAAAGAAAAAAGAGGTGCAAGATGGAATTGTCCTTGGGCCCTCCCACCCACCCTTATGTTGTATAAACAAAACAGGACATGCACACTTTAACCAACCCATCATTTCAGTGACAGGGTCTGCCACACGACTGTGACTGATATGACGGGTTGGTTTGGACCCCCCCCCAAAAAAGAAGCAATTAATCTCTCCTTGCACAAACTGGCTCTACAGAGGCAAGATGTCCACCTCATCTTCACCCTCCGATATATCACCGTGTACATCCCCCTCCTCACAGATTATCAATTCGTCCCCACTGGAATCCACCATCTCAGCTCCCTGTGTACTTTGTGGAGGCAATTGCTGCTGGTCAATGTCTCCGCGGAGGAATTGATTATAATTCATTTTAATGAACATCATCTTCTCCACATTTTCTGGATGTAACCTCGTACGCCGATTGCTGACAAGGTGAGCGGCGGCACTAAACACTCTTTCGGAGTACACACTTGTGGGAGGGCAACTTAGGTAGAATAAAGCCAGTTTGTGCAAGGGCCTCCAAATTGCCTCTTTTTCCTGCCAGTATAAGTACGGACTGTGTGACGTGCCTACTTGGATGCGGTCACTCATATAATCCTCCACCATTCTATCAATGTTGAGAGAATCATATGCAGTGACAGTAGACGACATGTCCGTAATCGTTGTCAGGTCCTTCAGTCCGGACCAGATGTCAGCATCAGCAGTCGCTCCAGACTGCCCTGCATCACCGCCAGCGGGTGGGCTCGGAATTCTGAGCCTTTTCCTCGCACCCCCAGTTGCGGGAGAATGTGAAGGAGGAGATGTTGACAGGTCGCGTTCCGCTTGACTTGACAATTTTGTCACCAGCAGGTCTTTCAACCCCAGCAGACCTGTGTCTGCCGGAAAGAGAGATCCAAGGTAGGCTTTAAATCTAGGATCGAGCACGGTGGCCAAAATGTAGTGCTCTGATTTCAACAGATTGACCACCCGTGAATCCTTGTTAAGCGAATTAAGGGCTGCATCCACAAGTCCCACATGCCTAGCGGAATCGCTCCCTTTTAGCTCCTTCTTCAATGCCTCCAGCTTCTTCTGCAAAAGCCTGATGAGGGGAATGACCTGACTCAGGCTGGCAGTGTCTGAACTGACTTCACGTGTGGCAAGTTCAAAGGGCATCAGAACCTTGCACAACGTTGAAATCATTCTCCACTGCACTTGAGACAGGTGCATTCCACCTCCTATATCGTGCTCAATTGTATAGGCTTGAATGGCCTTTTGCTGCTCCTCCAACCTCTGAAGCATATAGAGGGTTGAATTCCACCTCGTTACCACTTCTTGCTTCAGATGATGGCAGGGCAGGTTCAGTAGTTTTTGGTGGTGCTCCAGTCTTCTGTACGTGGTGCCTGTACGCCGAAAGTGTCCCGCAATTTTTCTGGCCACCGACAGCATCTCTTGCACGCCCCTGTCGTTTTTTTAAAAATTCTGCACCACCAAATTCAAGGTATGTGCAAAACATGGGACGTGCTGGAATTTGCCCATATTTAATGCACACACAATATTGCTGGCGTTGTCCGATGCCACAAATCCACAGGAGAGTCCAATTGGGGTAAGCCATTCCGCGATGATCTTCCTCAGTTGCCGTAAGAGGTTTTCAGCTGTGTGCGTATTCTGGAAAGCGGTGATACAAAGCGTAGCCTGCCTAGGAAAGAGTTGGCGTTTGCGAGATGCTGCTACTGGTGCCGCCGCTGCTGTTCTTGCGGCGGGAGTCCATACATCTACCCAGTGGGCTGTCACAGTCATATAGTCCTGACCCTGCCCTGCTCCACTTGTCCACATGTCCGTGGTTAAGTGGACATTGGGTACAGCTGCATTTTTTAGGACACTGGTGACTCTTTTTCTGAGGTCTGTGTACATTTTCGGTATCGCCTGCCTAGAGAAATGGAACCTAGATGGTATTTGGTACCGGGGACACAGTACCTCCAACAAGTCTCTAGTTGGCTCTGCAGTAATGATGGATACCGGAACCACGTTTCTCACCACCCAGGATGCCAAGGCCTCAGTTATCCGCTTTGCAGTAGGATGACTGCTGTGATATTTCATCTTCCTCGCAAAGGACTGTTGAACAGTCAATTGCTTACTGGAAGTAGTACAAGTGGGCTTACGACTTCCCCTCTGGGATGACCATCGACTCCCAGCGGCAACAACAGCAGCGCCAGCAGCAGTAGGCGTTACACGCAAGGATGCATCGGAGGAATCCCAGGCAGGAGAGGACTCGTCAGAATTGCCAGTGACATGGCCTGCAGGACTATTGGCATTCCTGGGGAAGGAGGAAATTGACACTGAGGGAGTTGGTGGGGTGGTTTGCGTGAGCTTGGTTACAAGAGGAAGGGATTTACTGGTCAGTGGACTGCTTCCGCTGTCACCCAAAGTTTTTGAACTTGTCACTGACTTATTATGAATGCGCTGCAGGTGACGTATAAGGGAGGATGTTCCGAGGTGGTTAACGTCCTTACCCCTACTTATTACAGCTTGACAAAGGGAACACACGGCTTGACACCTGTTGTCCGCATTTCTGGTGAAATACCTCCACACCGAAGAGCTGATTTTTTTGGTATTTTCACCTGGCATGTCAACGGCCATATTCCTCCCACGGACAACAGGTGTCTCCCCGGGTGCCTGACTTAAACAAACCACCTCACCATCAGAATCCTCCTGGTCAATTTCCTCCCCAGCGCCAGCAACACCCATATCCTCCTCATCCTGGTGTACTTCAACACTGACATCTTCAATCTGACTATCAGGAACTGGACTGCGGGTGCTCCTTCCAGCACTTGCAGGGGGCGTGCAAATGGTGGAAGGCGCATGCTCTTCACGTCCAGTGTTGGGAAGGTCAGGCATCGCAACCGACACAATTGGACTCTCCTTGTGGATTTGGGATTTCAAAGAACGCACAGTTCTTTGCGGTGCTTTTGCCAGCTTGAGTCTTTTCAGTTTTCTAGCGAGAGGCTGAGTGCTTCCATCCTCATGTGAAGCTGAACCACTAGCCATGAACATAGGCCAGGGCCTCAGCCGTTCCTTGCCACTCCGTGTGGTAAATGGCATATTGGCAAGTTTACGCTTCTCCTCCGACAATTTTATTTTAGGTTTTGGAGTCCTTTTTTTACTGATATTTGGTGTTTTGGTTTTGACATGCTCTGTACTATGCCATTGGGCATCGGCCTTGGCAGACGACGTTGCTGGCATTTCATCGTCTCGGCCATGACTAGTGGCAGCAGCTTCAGCACGAGGTGGAAGTGGATCTTGATCTTTCCCTAATTTTGGAACCTCAACATTTTTGTTCTCCATATTTTAATAGGCACAACTAAAAGGCACCTCAGGTAAACAATGGAGATGGATGGATTGGATACTAGTATACAATTATGGACGGGCTGCCGAGTGCCGACACAGAGGTAGCCACAGCCGTGAACTACCGCACTGTACTGTGTCTGCTGCTAATATATAGACTGGTTGATAAAGAGATAGTATACTCGTAACTAGTATGTATGTATAAAGAAAGAAAAAAAAACCACGGTTAGGTGGTATATACAATTATGGACGGGCTGCCGAGTGCCGACACAGAGGTAGCCACAGCCGTGAACTACCGCACTGTACTGTGTCTGCTGCTAATATATAGACTGGTTGATAAAGAGATAGTATACTCGTAACTAGTATGTATGTATAAAGAAAGAAAAAAAAACCACGGTTAGGTGGTATATACAATTATGGACGGGCTGCCGAGTGCCGACACAGAGGTAGCCACAGCCGTGAACTACCGCACTGTACTGTGTCTGCTGCTAATATATAGACTGGTTGATAAAGAGATAGTATACTCGTAACTAGTATGTATGTATAAAGAAAGAAAAAAAAACCACGGTTAGGTGGTATATACAATTATGGACGGGCTGCCGAGTGCCGACACAGAGGTAGCCACAGCCGTGAACTACCGCACTGTACTGTGTCTGCTGCTAATATATAGACTGGTTGATAAAGAGATAGTATACTCGTAACTAGTATGTATGTATAAAGAAAGAAAAAAAAACCACGGTTAGGTGGTATATACAATTATGGACGGGCTGCCGAGTGCCGACACAGAGGTAGCCACAGCCGTGAACTACCGCACTGTACTGTGTCTGCTGCTAATATATAGACTGGTTGATAAAGAGATAGTATACTCGTAACTAGTATGTATGTATAAAGAAAGAAAAAAAAACCACGGTTAGGTGGTATATACAATTATGGACGGGCTGCCGAGTGCCGACACAGAGGTAGCCACAGCCGTGAACTACCGCACTGTACTGTGTCTGCTGCTAATATATAGACTGGTTGATAAAGAGATAGTATACTCGTAACTAGTATGTATGTATAAAGAAAGAAAAAAAAACCACGGTTAGGTGGTATATACAATTATGGACGGGCTGCCGAGTGCCGACACAGAGGTAGCCACAGCCGTGAACTACCGCACTGTACTGTGTCTGCTGCTAATATATAGACTGGTTGATAAAGAGATAGTATACTCGTAACTAGTATGTATGTATAAAGAAAGAAAAAAAAACCACGGTTAGGTGGTATATACAATTATGGACGGGCTGCCGAGTGCCGACACAGAGGTAGCCACAGCCGTGAACTACCGCACTGTACTGTGTCTGCTGCTAATATATAGACTGGTTGATAAAGAGATAGTATACTCGTAACTAGTATGTATGTATAAAGAAAGAAAAAAAAACCACGGTTAGGTGGTATATACAATTATGGACGGGCTGCCGAGTGCCGACACAGAGGTAGCCACAGCCGTGAACTACCGCACTGTACTGTGTCTGCTGCTAATATATAGACTGGTTGATAAAGAGATAGTATACTCGTAACTAGTATGTATGTATAAAGAAAGAAAAAAAAACCACGGTTAGGTGGTATATACAATTATGGACGGGCTGCCGAGTGCCGACACAGAGGTAGCCACAGCCGTGAACTACCGCACTGTACTGTGTCTGCTGCTAATATATAGACTGGTTGATAAAGAGATAGTATACTCGTAACTAGTATGTATGTATAAAGAAAGAAAAAAAAACCACGGTTAGGTGGTATATACAATTATGGACGGGCTGCCGAGTGCCGACACAGAGGTAGCCACAGCCGTGAACTACCGCACTGTACTGTGTCTGCTGCTAATATATAGACTGGTTGATAAAGAGATAGTATACTCGTAACTAGTATGTATGTATAAAGAAAGAAAAAAAAACCACGGTTAGGTGGTATATACAATTATGGACGGGCTGCCGAGTGCCGACACAGAGGTAGCCACAGCCGTGAACTACCGCACTGTACTGTGTCTGCTGCTAATATATAGACTGGTTGATAAAGAGATAGTATACTCGTAACTAGTATGTATGTATAAAGAAAGAAAAAAAAACCACGGTTAGGTGGTATATACAATTATGGACGGGCTGCCGAGTGCCGACACAGAGGTAGCCACAGCCGTGAACTACCGCACTGTACTGTGTCTGCTGCTAATATAGACTGGTTGATAAAGAGATAGTATACTACTAATATTATATATACTGGTGGTCAGGTCACTGGTCACTAGTCACACTGGCAGTGGCACTCCAGCAGCAAAAGTGTGCACTGTTTTAATATAATATTATGTACTCCTGGCTCCTGCTATAACCTATAACTGGCACTGCAGTAGTGCTCCCCAGTCTCCCCCACAATTATAAGCTGTGTGAGCTGAGCAGTCAGACAGATATATAATATATATTATATAGATGATGCAGCACACTGGCCTGAGCCTGAGCAGTGCACACAGATATGGTATGTGACTGACTGAGTCACTGTGTGTATCGCTTTTTTCAGGCAGAGAACGGATATATTAAATAAACTGCACTGTGTGTCTGGTGGTCACTCACTATATAATATATTATGTACTCCTGGCTCCTGCTATAACCTATAACTGGCACTGCAGTAGTGCTCCCCAGTCTCCCCCACAATTATAAGCTGTGTGAGCTGAGCAGTCAGACAGATATATATAATATTATATATAGATAATAGATGATGCAGCACACTGGCCTGAGCCTGAGCAGTGCACACAGATATGGTATGTGACTGAGTCACTGTGTGCTGTGTATCGCTTTTTTCAGGCAGAGAACGGATTATAAATAAAACTGGTGGTCACTATCAGCAAAACTCTGCACTGTACTGAGTACTCCTAATGCTCCCCAAAATTAGTAAATCAAGTGTCTCTCTAATCTATTCTAAACGGAGAGGACGCCAGCCACGTCCTCTCCCTATCAATCTCAATGCACGTGTGAAAATGGCGGCGACGCGCGGCTCCTTATATAGAATCCGAGTCTTGCGATAGAATCCGAGCCTCGCGAGAATCCGACAGCGTCATGATGACGTTCGGGCGCGCTCGGGTTAACCGAGCAAGGCGGGAAGATCCGAGTCGCTCGGACCCGTGAAAAAAAACATGAAGTTCTGGCGGGTTCGGATTCAGAGAAACCGAACCCGCTCATCTCTAGAATCAAGTATACGTTCTGTCACCAGGTACCAGTGAATGACCACATCATGTATATATGTGACTAATATAAAGTTACATTGTGGGGGAATCCAGTGTACGTTCTGTCACCAGGTACCAGTGAATGACCACATCATGTATATAGGTGACAAATATAACGTTACATTGTGGGGGAATCCAGTATACGTTCTGTCAGCATGTACCAGTGAATGACCACATCATGTATATAGTAGGGATGTGCACTTGCAATTTTTCGGGTTTTGTGTTTTGGTTTTGGGTTCGGTTCCGCGGCCGTGTTTTTTGGGTTCGACCGCGTTTTGGCAAAACCTCACCGAATTTTTTTGGTCGGATTCGGGTGTGTTTTGGATTCGGGTGTTTTTTTCAAAAAACCCTAAAAAACAGCTTAAATCATAGAATTTGGGGGTCATTTTGATCCCAAAGTATTATTAATCTCAAAAACCATAATTTCCACTCATTTTCAGTCTATTCTGAATACCTCACACCTCACAATATTATTTTTAGTCCTAAAATTTGCACCGAGGTCGCTGGATGACTAAGCTAAGCGACCCTAGTGGCCGACACAAACACCTGGCCCATCTAGGAGTGTCACTGCAGTGTCACGCAGGATGGCCCTTCCAAAAAACACTCCCCAAACAGCACATGACGCAAAGAAGAAAAAAAGAGGCGCAATGAGGTAGCTGTGTGAGTAAGCTAAGCGACCCTAGTGGCCGACACAAACACCTGGCCCATCTAGGAGTGGCACTGCAGTGTCACGCAGGATGGCCCTTCCAAAAAACACTCCCCAAACAGCACATGACGCAAAGAAGAAAAAAAGAGGCGCAATGAGGTAGCTGTGTGAGTAAGCTAAGCGACCCTAGTGGCCGACACAAACACCTGGCCCATCTAGGAGTGTCACTGCAGTGTCACGCAGGATGGCCCTTCCAAAAAACACTCCCCAAACAGCACATGACGCAAAGAAGAAAAAAAGAGGCGCAATGAGGTATCTGTGTGAGTAAGCTAAGCGACCCTAGTGGCCGACACAAACACCAGGCCCATCTAGGAGTGGCACTGCAGTGTCACGCAGGATGGCCCTTCCAAAAAACACTCCCCAAACAGCACATGACGCAAAGAAGAAAAAAAGAGGCGCAATGAGGTAGCTGTGTGAGTAAGATAAGCGACCCTAGTGGCCGACACAAACACCTGGCCCATCTAGGAGTGGCACTGCAGTGTCACGCAGGATGGCCCTTCCAAAAAACACTCCCCAAACAGCACATGACGGAAAGAAGAAAAAAAGAGGCGCAATGAGGTAGCTGTGTGAGTAAGCTAAGCGACCCTAGTGGCCGACACAAACACCTTGCCCATCTAGGAGTGGCACTGCAGTGTCACGCAGGATGGCCCTTCCAAAAAACACTCCCCAAACAGCACATGACGCAAAGAAGAAAAAAAGAGGCGCAATGAGGTAGCTGTGTGAGTAAGATAAGCGACCCTAGTGGCCGACACAAACACCTGGCCCATCTAGGAGTGGCACTGCAGTGTCACGCAGGATGGCCCTTCCAAAAAACACTCCCCAAACAGCACATGACGCAAAGAAGAAAAAAAGAGGCGCAATGAGGTAGCTGTGTGAGTAAGATAAGCGACCCTAGTGGCCGACACAAACACCTGGCCCATCTAGGAGTGGCACTGCAGTGTCACGCAGGATGGCCCTTCCAAAAAACACTCCCCAAACAGCACATGACGCAAATAAAAATGAAAGAAAAAAGAGGTGCAAGATGGAATTGTCCTTGGGCCCTCCCACCCACCCTTATGTTGTATAAACAGGACATGCACACTTTAACCAACCCATCATTTCAGTGACAGGGTCTGCCACACGACTGTGACTGAAATGACGGGTTGGTTTGGACCCCCACCGAAAAAGAAGCAATTAATCTCTCCTTGCACAAACTGGCCCTACAGAGGCAAGATGTCCACCTCATCATCATCCTCCGATATATCACCGTGTACATCCCGCTCTTCACAGATTATCAATTCGTCCCCACTGGAATCCACCATCTCAGCTCCCTGTGTACTTTGTGGAGGCAATTGCTGCTGGTCAATGTCTCCACGGAGGAATTGATTATAATTCATTTTAATGAACATCATCTTCTCCACATTTTCTGGAAGTAACCTCGTACGCAGATTGCTGACAAGGTGAGCGGCGGCACTAAACACTCTTTCGGAGTACACACTTGTGGGAGGGCAACTTAGGTAGAATAAAGCCAGTTTGTGCAAGGGCCTCCAAATTGCCTCTTTTTCCTGCCAGTATAAGTACGGACTGTCTGACGTGCCTACTTGGATGCGGTCACTCATATAATCCTCCACCATTCTTTCAATGGTGAGAGAATCATATGCAGTGACAGTAGACGACATGTCCGTAATCTTTGTCAGGTCCTTCAGTCCGGACCAGATGTCAGCATCAGCACTCGCTCCAGACTGCCCTGCATCACCGCCAGCGGGTGGGCTCGGAATTCTGAGCCTTTTCTTCGCACCCCCAGTTGCGGGAGAATGTGAAGGAGGAGATGTTGACAGGTCGCGTTCCGCTTGACTTGACAATTTTGTCACCAGCAGGTCTTTCAACCCCAGCAGACTTGTGTCTGCCGGAAAGAGAGATCCAAGGAAGTTTTTAAATCTAGGATCGAGCACGGCGGCCAAAATGTAGTGCTCTGAATTCAACAGAGTGACCACCCGTGAATCCTTGTTAAGCGAATTAAGGGCTCCATCCACAAGTCCCACATGCCTAGCGGAATCGCTCCCTTTTAGCTCCTCCTTCAATGCCTCCAGCTTCTTCTGCAAAAGCCTGATGAGGGGAATGACCTGACTCAGGCTGGCAGTGTCTGAACTGACTTCACGTGTGGCAAGTTCAAAAGGTTGCAGAACCTTGCACAACGTTGAAATCATTCTCCACTGCGCTTGAGACAGGTACATTCCACCTCCTATATAGTGCTCAATTGTATAGGCTTGAATGGCCTTTTGCTGCTCCTCCAACCTCTGAAGCATATAGAGGGTTGAATTCCACCTCGTTACCACTTCTTGCTTCAGATGATGGCAGGGCAGGTTCAGGCGTTTTTGGTGGTGCTCCAGTCTTCTGTACGTGGTGCCTGTACGCCGAAAGTGTCCCGCAATTCTTCTGGCCACCGACAGCATCTCTTGCACGCCCCTGTCGTTTTTAAAAAAATTCTGCACCACCAAATTCAAGGTATGTGCAAAACATGGGACGTGCTGGAATTTGCCCATATTTAATGCACACACAATATTGCTGGCGTTGTCCGATGCCACAAATCCACAGGAGAGTCCAATTGGGGTAAGCCATTCCGCGATGATCTTCCTCAGTTGCCGTAAGAGGTTTTCAGCTGTGTGCGTATTCTGGAAACCGGTGATACAAAGCGTAGCCTGCCTAGGAAAGAGTTGGCGTTTGCGAGATGCTGCTACTGGTGCCGCCGCTGCTGTTCTTGCGGCGGGAGTCCATACATCTACCCAGTGGGCTGTCACAGTCATATAGTCCTGACCCTGCCCTGCTCCACTTGTCCACATGTCCGTGGTTAAGTGGACATTGGGTACAACTGCATTTTTTAGGACACTGGTGAGTCTTTTTCTGACGTCCGTGTACATTCTCGGTATCGCCTGCCTAGAGAAGTGGAACCTAGATGGTATTTGGTAACGGGGGCACACTGCCTCAAGAAATTGTCTAGTTCCCTGTGAACTAACGGCGGATACCGGACGCACGTCTAACACCAACATAGTTGTCAAGGCCTCAGTTATCCGCTTTGCAACAGGATGACTGCAGTGATATTTCATCTTCCTCGCAAAGGACTGTTGGACAGTCAATTGCTTGGTGGAAGTAGTAAAAGTGGGCTTACGACTTCCCCTCTGGGATGACCATTGACTCCCAGCAGCAACAACAGCAGCGCCAGCAGCAGTAGGCGTTACACGCAAGGATGCATCGGAGGAATCCCAGGCAGGAGAGGACTCGTCAGAATTGCCAGTGACATGGCATGCAGGACTATTGGCATTCCTGGGGAAGGAGGAAATTGACACTGATGGAGTTGGTGGGGTGGTTTGCGTGAGCTTGGTTACAAGAGGAAGGGATTTACTGGTCAGTGGACTGCTTCCGCTGTCGCCCAAAGTTTTTGAACTTGTCACTGACTTATTATGAATGCGCTGCAGGTGACGTATAAGGGAGGATGTTCCGAGGTGGTTAACGTCCTTACCCCTACTTATTACAGCTTGACAAAGGCAACACACGGCTTGACAAATGTTGTCCACATTTCTGGTGAAATACTTCCACACCGAAGAGCTGATTTTTTTGGTATTTTGCCCAGGCATGTCAACGGCCCTATTCCTCCCACGGACAACAGGTGTCTCCCCGGGTGCCTGACTTAAACAAACCACCTCACCATCAGAATCCTCCTTGTCAATTTCCTCCCCAGCGCCAGCAACACCCATATCCTCCTCATCCTGGTGTACTTCAACACTGACATCTTCAATCTGACTATCAGGAACTGGACTGCGGGTGCTCCTTCCAGCACTTGCAGGGGGCGTGCAAATGTGGGAAGGCGCATGCTCTTTATGTCCAGTGTTGGGAAGGTCAGGCATCGCAACCAACACAATTGGACTCTCCTTGTGGATTTGGGATTTCGAAGAACGCACAGTTCTTTGCGGTGCTTTTGCCAGCTTGAGTCTTTTCAGTTTTCTAGCGAGAGGCTGAGTGCTTCCATCCTCATGTGAAGCTGAACCACTAGCCACGAACATAGGCCAGGGCCTCAGCCGTTCCTTGCCACTCCGTGTGGTAAATGGCATATTGGCAAGTTTACGCTTCTCCTCCGACAATTTTATTTTAGATTTTGGAGTCCTTTTTTTACTGATATTTGGTGTTTTGGATTTTACATGCTCTGTACTATGACATTAGGCATCGGCCTTGGCAGACGACGTTGCTGGCATTTCATCGTCTCGGCCATGACTAGTGGCAGCAGCTTCAGCACGAGGTGGAAGTGGATCTTGACCTTTCCCTAATTTTGGAACCTCAACATTTTTGTTCTCCATATTTTAATAGGCACAACTAAAAGGCACCTCAGGTAAACAATGGAGATGGATGGATACTAGTATACTTATGGATGGACGAGCGACTGCCGACACAGAGGTAGCTACAGCCGTGGACTACCGTACTGTGTCTGCTGCTAATATAGACTGGATGATAATGAGATGAAATCAATATATATATATATAATATCACTAGTACTGCAGCCGGACAGGTATATATATTTATTATGTAATGACTGATGACGGACCTGCTGGACACAGTCAGCTCAGCAGCACCGCAGACTGCTACAGTAAGCTACTATAGTAGTATGTATAAAGAAGAAAGAAAAGAAAAAAAACCACGGGTAGGTGGTATACAATTATGGATGGACCAGCGACTGCCGACACAGAGGTAGCTACAGCCGTGGACTACCGTACTGTGTCTGCTGCTAATATAGACTGGATGATAATGAGATGAAATCAATATATATATATATATATAATATCACTAGTACTGCAGCCGGACAGGTATATATATTTATTATGTAATGACTGATGAAGGACCTGCTGGACACTGTCAGCTCAGCAGCACCGCAGACTGCTACAGTAAGCTACTATAGTAGTATGTATAAAGAAGAAGAAAGAAAAAAAAAAAACCACGGGTAGGTGGTATACAATTATGGATGGACCAGCGACTGCCGACACAGAGGTAGCTACAGCCGTGGACTACCGTACTGTGTCTGCTGCTAATATAGACTGGATGATAATGAGATGAAATCAATATATATATATATATATATAATATCACTAGTACTGCAGCCGGACAGGTATATATATTTATTATGTAATGACTGATGACGGACCTGCTGGACACAGTCAGCTCAGCAGCACCGCAGACTGCTACAGTAAGCTACTATAGTAGTATGTATAAAGAAGAAAGAAAAAAAAAAAAAAACACGGGTAGGTGGTATACAATTATGGATGGACCAGCGACTGCTGACACAGAGGTAGCTACAGCCGTGGACTACCGTACTGTGTCTGCTGCTAATATAGACTGGATGATAATGAGATGAAATCAATATATATTTATATAATATCACTAGTACTGCAGCCGGACAGGTATATATATTTATTATGTAATGACTGATGACGGACCTGCTGGACACTGTCAGCTCAGCAGCACCGCAGACTGCTACAGTAAGCTACTATAGTAGTATGTATAAAGAAGAAGAAAGAAAAAAAAAAACCACGGGTAGGTGGTATACAATTATGGATGGACCAGCGACTGCCGACACAGAGGTAGCTACAGCCGTGGACTACCGTACTGTGTCTGCTGCTAATATAGACTGGATGATAATGAGATGAAATCAATATATATATATATAATATCACTAGTACTGCAGCCGGACAGGTATATATATTTATTATGTAATGACTGATGACGGACCTGCTGGACACAGTCAGCTCAGCAGCACCGCAGACTGCTACAGTAAGCTACTATAGTAGTATGTATAAAGAAGAAAGGAAAAAAAAAAAACACGGGTAGGTGGTATACAATATTATATATATATTATATACAATTATATATATATATATATATATATATATTAAACTGGTGGTGACTGGTGGTCAGGTCACTGGTCACACTATCAGCAACTTGCAAGTAGTACTCCTAAGCAGACAATCACAATATATATTATACTGGTGGTCAGTGTGGTCACAATGGCAGTGTGGCACTCTGGCAGCAAAAGTGTGCACTGTACGTTATATGTACTCCTGAGTACTGCTCTCAGACTCTAACTGCTCCCCACTGTCAGTGTCTCCCCCACAAGTCAGATAATATACAGTCACACTATCTATAACTTCAGCAAGTAACTAGTACTCCTCCTAATGCTCCCCAAAATTACTACTGTGTCTCTCTCTACTGTCTCACTCTCTTCTCTATAAACGGAGAGGACGCCAGCCACGTCCTCTCCCTATGAATCTCAATGCACGTGTGAAAATGGCGGCGACGCGCGGCTCCTTATATAGAATCCGAGTCTCGCGATAGAATCCGAGCCTCGCGAGAATCCGACAGCGGGATGATGACGTTCGGGCGCGCTCGGGTTAACCGAGCAAGGCGGGAAGATCCGAGTCGCTCGGCCCCGTGTAAAAAAACATGAAGTTCGGGCGGGTTCGGATTCCGAGGAACCGAACCCGCTCATCCCTAGTATATAGGTGATAGATATAACGTTACATTGTGGGGGAATCCAGTATACGTTCTGTCACCAGGTACTAGTGAATGACCACATCATGTATATAGGTGACAGATATAACGTTACATTGTGGGGGAATCCAGTATACGTTCTGTCACCAGGTACCAGTGAATGACCACATCATGTATATAGGTGACAGATATAAAGGTACATTGTGGGGGAATCCAGTATACGTTCTGTCACCAGGTACCAGTGAATGACCACATCATGTATATAGGTGACTGATATAAAGTTACATTGTGGGGGAATCCAGTGTACGTTCTGTCACCAGGTACCAGTGAATGACCACATCATGTATATAGGTGACTGATATAAAGTTACATTGTGGGGGAATCCAGTATACATTCTGTCACCAGGTACCAGTGAATGACCACATCATGTATATAGGTGACAGATATAAAGTTACATTGTGGGGGAATCCAGTATACGTTCTGTCACCAGGTACCAGGGAATGACCACGTCATGTATATAGGTGACAGATATAAAGTTACATTGTGGTGGAATCCAGTATACGTTCTGTCACCAGGTACCAGTGAATGACCACATCATGTATATAGGTGACAGATATAACGTTACATTGTGGGGGAATCCAGTATACGTTCTGTCACCAGGTACCAGTGAATGATCACATCATGTATATAGATGACTGATATAAAGTTACATTGTGGGGGAATCCAGTATACGTTCTATCACCAGGTACCAGTGAATGACCACATCATGTATATAGGTGACAGATATAACGTTACATTGTGGGGGAATCCAGTATACGTTCTGTCACCAGGTACTAGTGAATGACCACATTATGTATATAGTAGAGATGTGCACTTGAAATTTTTCGGGTTTTGTGTTTTGGTTTTGGGTTCGGTTCCGCGGCCGTGTTTTGGGTTCGACCGCGTTTTGGCAAAACCTCACCGAATTTTTTTTGTCGGATTCGGGTGTGTTTTGGATTCGGGTGTTTTTTTCAAAAAACACTAAAAAACAGCTTAAATCGTAGAATTTGGGGGTCATTTTGATCCCAAAGTATTATTAACCTCAAAAACCATAATTTCCACTCATTTTCAGTCTATTCTGAATACCTCACACCTCACAATATTATTTTTAGTCCTAAAATTTGCACCGAGGTTGCTGGATGACTAAGCTAAGCGACCCTAGTGGCCGACACAAACACCTGGCCCATCTAGGAGTGGCACTGCAGTGTCACGCAGGATGGCCCTTCCAAAAAACACTCCCCAAACAGCACATGACGCAAAGAAAAAAAGAGGCGCAATGAGGTAGCTGTGTGAGTAAGATAAGCGACCCTGGTGGCCGACACAAATACCTGGCCCATCTAGGAGTGGCACTGCGGTGTCACGCAGGATGGCCCTTCCAAAAAACACTCCCCAAACAGCACATGACGCAAAGAAAAAAAGAGGCGCAATGAGGTAGCTGTGTAAGATAAGCGACCCTAGTGGCCGACACAAACACCTGGCCCATCTAGGAGTGGCACTGCAGTGTCACACAGGATGGCCCTTCCAAAAAACACTCCCCAAACAGCACATGACGCAAAGAAAAAAAGAGGCGCAATGAGGTAGCTGTGTGAGTAAGATAAGCGACCCTAGTGGCCGACACAAACACCTGGCCCATCTAGGAGTGGCACTGCAGTGTCACGCAGGATGGCCCTTCCAAAAAACACTCCCCAAACAGCACATGACGCAAAGAAAAAAAGAGGCGCAATGAGGTAGCTGTGTGAGTAAGATAAGTGACCCTAGTGGCCGACACAAACACCTGGCCCATCTAGGAGTGGCACTGCAGTGTCACGCAGGATGGCCCTTCCAAAAAACACTCCCCAAACAGCACATGACGCAAAGAAAAAAAGAGGCGCAATGAGGTAGCTGTGTGAGTAAGATAAGCGACCCTAGTGGCCGACACAAACACCTGGCCCATCTAGGAGTGGCACTGCAGTGTCACGCAGGATGGCCCTTCCAAAAAACACTCCCCAAACAGCACATGACGCAAAGAAAAAAAGAGGCGCAATGAGGTAGCTGTGTGAGTAAGATAAGCGACCCTAGTGGCCGACACAAACACCTGGCCCATCTAGGAGTGGCACTGCAGTGTCACGCAGGATGGCCCTTCCAAAAAACACTCCCCAAACAGCACATGACGCAAAGAAAAAAAGAGGCGCAATGAGGTAGCTGTGTGAGTAAGATAAGCGACCCTAGTGGCCGACACAAACACCTGGCCCATCTAGGAGTGGCACTGCAGTGTCACGCAGGATGGCCCTTCCAAAAAACACTCCCCAAACAGCACATGACGCAAAGAAAAAAAGAGGCGCAATGAGGTAGCTGTGTGAGTAAGATAAGCGACCCTGGTGGCCGACACAAACACCTGGCCCATCTAGGAGTGGCACTGCAGTGTCACGCAGGATGGCCCTTCCAAAAAACACTCCCCAAACAGCACATGACGCAAAGAAAAAAAGAGGCGCAATGAGGTAGCTGTGTGAGTAAGATAAGCGACCCTAGTGGCCGACACAAACACCTGGCCCATCTAGGAGTGGCACTGCAGTGTCACGCAGTATGGCCCTTCCAAAAAACACTCCCCAAACAGCACATGACGCAAAGAAAAAAAGAGGCGCAATGAGGTAGCTGTGTGAGTAAGATAAGCGACCCTAGTGGCCGACACAAACACCTGGCCCATCTAGGAGTGGCACTGCAGTGTCACGCAGGATGGCCCTTCCAAAAAACACTCCCCAAACAGCACATGACGCAAAGAAAAAAAGAGGCGCAATGAGGTAGCTGTGTGAGTAAGATAAGCGACACTAGTGGCCGACACAAACACCTGGCCCATCTAGGAGTGGCACTGCAGTGTCACGCAGGATGGCCCTTCCAGAAAACACTCCCCAAACAGCACATGACGCAAAGAAAAAAAGAGGCGCAATGAGGTAGCTGTGTGAGTAAGATAAGCGACCCTAGTGGCCGACACAAACACCTGGCCCATCTAGGAGTGGCACTGCAGTGTCACGCAGGATGGCCCTTCCAAAAAACACTCCCCAAACAGCACATGACGCAAATAAAAATGAAAGAAAAAGAGGTGCAAGATGGAATTGTCCTTATGTTGTATAAACAGGACATGCACACTTTAACCAACCCATCATTTCAGTGACAGGGTCTGCCACACGACTGTGACTGAAATGACGGGTTGGTTTGGACCCCCACCAAAAAAGAAGCAATTAATCTCTCCTTGCACAAACTGGCTCTACAGAGGCAAGATGTCCACCTCATCATCATCCTCCGATATATCACCGTGTACATCCCCCTCCTCACAGATTATCAATTCGTCCCCACTGGAATCCACCATCTCAGCTCCCTGTGTACTTTGTGGAGGCAATTGCTGCTGGTCAATGTCTCCGCGGAGGAATTGATTATAATTCATTTTAATGAACATCATCTTCTCCACATTTTCTGGATGTAACCTCGTACGCCGATTGCTGACAAGGTGAGCGGCGGCACTAAACACTCTTTCGGAGTACACACTTGTGGGAGGGCAACTTAGGTAGAATAAAGCCAGTTTGTGCAAGGGCCATCAAATTGCCTCTTTTTCCTGCCAGTATAAGTACGGACTGTGTGACGTGCCTACTTGGATGCGGTCACTCATATAATCCTCCACCATTCTTTCAATGGGGAGAGAATCATATGCAGTGACAGTAGACGACATGTCCGTAATCGTTGGCAGGTCCTTCAGTCCGGACCAGATGTCGGCATCAGCAGTCGCTCCAGACTGCCCTGCATCACCGCCAGCGGGTGGGCTCGGAATTCTGAGCCTTTTCCTCGCACCCCCAGTTGCGGGAGAATGTGAAGGAGGAGATGTTGACAGGTCGCGTTCCGCTTGACTTAACAATTTTCTCACCAGCAGGTCTTTGAACCCCAGCAGACTTGTGTCTGCCGGAAAGAGAGATCCAAGGTAGGTTTTAAATCTAGGATCGAGCACGGTGGCCAAAATGTAGTGCTCTGATTTCAACAGATTGACCACCCGTGAATCCTTGTTAAGCGAATTAAGGACTCCATCCACAAGTCCCACATGCCTAGCGGAATCGCTCCGTGTTAGCTCCTCCTTCAATGTCTCCAGCTTCTTCTGCAAAAGCCTGATGAGGGGAATGACCTGACTCAGGCTGGCAGTGTCTGAACTGACTTCACGTGTGGCAAGTTCAAAGGGCAGCAGAACCTTGCACAACGTTGAAATCATTCTCCACTGCGCTTGAGACAGGTGCATTCCACCTCCTATATCGTGCTGAATTGTATAGGCTTGAATGGCCTTTTGCTGCTCCTCCAACCTCTGAAGCATATAGAGGGTTGAATTCCACCTCGTTACCACTTCTTGCTTAAGATGATGGCAGGGCAGGTTCAGGCGTTTTTGGTGGTGCTCCAGTCTTCTGTACGTGGTGCCTGTACGCCGAAAGTGTCCCGCAATTCTTCTGGCCACCGACAGCATCTCTTGCACGCCCCTGTCGTTTTTTTAAAAATTCTACACCACCAAATTCAAGGTATGTGCAAAACATGGGACGTGCTGGAATTTGCCCATATTTAATGCACACACAATATTGCTGGCGTTGTCCGATGCCACAAATCCACAGGAGAGTCCAATTGGGGTAAGCCATTCCGCGATGATCTTCCTCAGTTGCCGTAAGAGGTTTTCAGCTGTGTGCGTATTCTGGAAACCGGTGATACAAAGCGTAGCCTGCCTAGGAAAGAGTTGGCGTTTGCGAGATGCTGCTACTGGTGCCGCCGCTGCTGTTCTTGCGGCGGGAGTCCATACATCTACCCAGTGGGCTGTCACAGTCATATAGTCCTGACCCTGCCCTGCTCCACTTGTCCACATGTCCGTGGTTAAGTGGACATTGGGTACAACTGCATTTTTTAGGACACTGGTGAGTCTTTTTCTGACGTCCGTGTACATTCTCGGTATCGCCTGCCTAGAGAAGTGGAACCTAGATGGTATTTGGTAACGGGGGCACACTGCCTCAAGAAATTGTCTAGTTCCCTGTGAACTAACGGCGGATACCGGACGCACGTCTAACACCAACATAGTTGTCAAGGCCTCAGTTATCAGCTTTGCAACAGGATGACTGCTGTGATATTTCATCTTCCTCGCAAAGGACTGTTGGACAGTCAATTGCTTGGTGGAAGTAGTAAAAGTGGGCTTACGACTTCCCCTCTGGGATGACCATCGACTCCCAGCAGCAACAACAGCAGCGCCAGCAGCAGTAGGCGTTACACGCAAGGATGCATTGGAGGAATCCCAGGCAGGAGAGGACTCGTCAGAATTGCCAGTGACATGGCCTGCAGGACTATTGGCATTCCTGGGGAAGGAGGAAATTGACACTGAGGGAGTTGGTGGGGTGGTTTGCGTGAGCTTGGTTACAAGAGGAAGGGATTTACTGGTCAGTGGACTGCTTCCGCTGTCGCCCAAAGTTTTTGAACTTGTCACTGACTTATTATGAATGCGCTGCAGGTGACGTATAAGGGAGGATGTTCCGAGGTGGTTAACGTCCTTACCCCTACTTATTACAGCTTGACAAAGGCAACACACGGCTTGACAAATGTTGTCCGCATTTCTGGTGAAATACTTCCACACCGAAGAGCTGATTTTTTTGGTATTTTCACCAGGCATGTCAACGGCCATATTCCTCCCACGGACAACAGGTGTCTCCCCGGGTGCCTGACTTAAACAAACCACCTCACCATCAGAATCCTCCTTGTCAATTTCCTCCCCAGCGCCAGCAACACCCATATCCTCCTCATCCTGGTGTACTTCAACACTGACATCTTCAATCTGACTATCAGGAACTGGACTGCGGGTGCTCCTTCCAGCACTTGCAGGGGGCGTGCAAATGGTGGAAGGCGCATGCTCTTCACGTCCAGTGTTGGGAAGGTGAGGCATCGCAACCGACACAATTGGACTCTCCTTGTGGATTTGGGATTTCGAAGAACGCACAGTTCTTTGCGGTGCTTTTGCCAGCTTGAGTCTTTTCATTTTTCTAGCGAGAGGCTGAGTGCTTCCATCCACATGTGAAGCTGAACCACTAGCCATGAACATAGGCCAGGGCCTCAGCCGTTCCTTGCCACTCCGTGTGGTAAATGGCATATTGGCAAGTTTACGCTTCTCCTCCGACAATTTTATTTTAGACTTTGGAGTCCTTTTTTTACTGATATTTGGTGTTTTGGATTTTACATGCTCTGTACTATGACATTGGGCATCGGCCTTGGCAGACGACGTTGCTGGCATTTCATCGTCTCGGCCATGACTAGTGGCAGCAGCTTCAGCACGAGGTGGAAGTGGATCTTGATCTTTCCCTAATTTTGGAACCTCAACATTTTTGTTCTCCATATTTTAATAGGCACAACTAAAAGGCACCTCAGGTAAACAATGGAGATGGATGGATACTAGTATACTTATGGATGGACGAGCGACTGCCGACACAGAGGTAGCTACAGCCGTGGACTACCGTACTGTGTCTGCTGCTAATATAGACTGGATGATAATGAGATGAAATTAATATATATATATATATATATATATATATAATATCACTAGTACTGCAGCCGGACAGGTATATATATTTATTATGTAATGACTGATGACGGACCTGCTGGACACTGTCAGCTCAGCAGCACCGCAGACTGCTACAGTAAGCTACTATAGTAGTATGTATCAAGAAGAAAGAAAGAAAAAAAAAACACGGGTAGGTGGTATACAATTATGGATGGACGAGCGACTGCCGACACAGAGGTAGCTACAGCCGAGGACTACCGTACTGTGTCTGCTGCTAATATAGACTGGATGATAATGAGATGAAATTAATATATATATATATATATATATATAATATCACTAGTACTGCAGCCGGACAGGTATATATATATTTATTATGTAATGACTGATGACGGACCTGCTGGACACTGTCAGCTCAGCAGCACCGCAGACTGCTACAGTAAGCTACTATAGCAGTATGTATCAAGAAGAAAGAAAGAAAAAAAAAACCACGGGTAGGTGGTATACAATTATGGATGGACGAGCGACTGCCGACACAGAGGTAGCTACAGCCGTGGACTACCGTACTGTGTCTGCTGCTAATATAGACTGGATGATAATGAGATGAAATTAATATATATATATATATATAATATCACTAGTACTGCAGCCGGACAGGTATATATATTTATTATGTAATGACTGATGACGGACCTGCTGGACACTGTCAGCTCAGCAGCACCGCAGACTGCTACAGTAAGCTACTATAGTAGTATGTATCAAGAAGAAAGAAAGAAAAAAAAAACCACGGGTAGGTGGTATACAATTATGGATGGACGAGCGACTGCCGACACAGAGGTAGCTACAGCCGTGGACTACCGTACTGTGTCTGCTGCTAATATAGACTGGATGATAATGAGATTAAATTAATATATATATATATATATATATATATATAATATCACTAGTACTGCAGCCGGACAGGTATATATATTTATTATGTAATGACTGATGACGGACCTGCTGGACACTGTCAGCTCAGCAGCACCGCAGACTGCTACAGTAAGCTACTATAGTAGTATGTATCAAGAAGAAAGAAAGAAAAAAAAAACCACGGGTAGGTGGTATACAATTATGGATGGACCAGCGACTGCCGACACAGAGGTAGCTACAGCCATGGACTACCGTACTGTGTCTGCTGCTAATATAGACTGGATGATAATGAGATGAAATTAATATATATATATATATATATATATATAATATCACTAGTACTGCAGCCGGACAGGTATATATATTTATTATGTAATGACTGATGACGGACCTGCTGGACACTGTCAGCTCAGCAGCACCACAGACTGCTACAGTAAGCTACTATAGTAATATGTATCAAGAAGAAAGAAAGGAAAAAAAAACCACGGGTAGGTGGTATACAATTATGGATGGACGAGCGACTGCCGACACAGAGGTAGCTACAGCCGTGGACTACCGTACTGTGTCTGCTGCTAATATAGACTGGATGATAATGAGATGAAATTAATATATATATATATATATATATAATATCACTAGTACTGCAGCCGGACAGGTATATATATTTATTATGTAATGACTGATGACGGACCTGCTGGACACTGTCAGCTCAGCAGCACCGCAGACTGCTACAGTAAGCTACTATAGTAGTATGTATCAAGAAGAAAGAAAGAAAAAAAAAAACACGGGTAGGTGGTATACAATTATGGATGGACGAGCGACTGCCGACACAGAGGTAGCTACAGCCGTGGACTACCGTACTGTGTCTGCTGCTAATATAGACTGGATGATAATGAGATGAAATTAATATATATATATATATATAATATCACTAGTACTGCAGCCGGACGGCGGACAGGTATATATATTTATTATGTAATGACTGATGACGGACCTGCTGGACACTGTCAGCTCAGCAGCACCGCAGACTGCTACAGTAAGCTACTATAGTAGTATGTATCAAGAAGAAAGAAAGAAAAAAAAAACCACGGGTAGGTGGTATACAATTATATATATATTATATACAATTATATATATATATATATATATATATATTAAACTGGTGGTGATTAATAAAACTGGTGGTCAGGTCACACTATCAGCAACTTGCAAGTAGTACTCCTAAGCAGACAATCACAATATATACTGGTGGTCAGTGTGGTCACAATGGCAGTGTGGCACTCTGGCAGCAAAAGTGTGCACTGTACGTTAAAATATGTACTCCTGCTCTCAGACTCTAACTGCTCCCCACTGTCTCCCCCACAAGTCAGATATACAGTCACACTATCACTTCAGCAAGTAGTAGTACTCCTCCTAATGCTCCCCAAAATTACTAAAGTAAATACTGTGTCTCTCTCTACTCTAGTCTCACTCTCTTCTCTATAAACGGAGAGGACGCCAGCCACGTCCTCTCCCTATGAATCTCAATGCACGTGTGAAAATGGCGGCGACGCGCGGCTCCTTATATAGAATCCGAGTCTCGCGATAGAATCCGAGCCTCGCGAGAATCCGACAGCGGGATGATGACGTTCGGGCGCGCTCGGGTTAACCGAGCAAGGCGGGAAGATCCGAGTCGCTCGGCCCCGTGTAAAAAAAACTGAAGTTCGGGCGGGTTCGGATTCCGAGGAACCGAACCCGCTCATCTCTAGTATATAGGTGACAGATATAACGTTACATTGTGGGGGAATCCAGTATAAGTTCTGTCACCAGGTACTAGTGAATGACCACATCATATATATAGGTGACAGATATAACGTTACATTGTGGGGGAATCCAGTATACGTTCTATCACCAGGTACCAGGGAATGACCACATCATGTATATAGGTGACAGATATAAAGTTACATTGTGGGGGAATCCAGTATACGTTCTGTCACCAGGTACCAGTGAATGACCACATCATGTATATAGGTGACAGATATAAAGTTACATTGTGGGGGAATCCAGTATACGTTCTGTCACCAGGTACCATTGAATGACCACATCATGTATATAGGTGACAGATATAAAGTTACATTGTGGGGGAATATAGTGTACGTTCTGTCACCAGGTACCAGTGAATGACCACATCATGTATATAGGTGACAGATATAAAGTTACATTGTGGGGGAATCCAGTATACGTTCTGTCACCAGGTACCAGTGAATGACCACATCATGTATATGGGTGACAGATATAACGTTACATTGTGGGGGAATCCAGTATACGTTCTGTCACCAGGTACCAGTGAATGACCACATCATGTATATAGGTGACAGATATAAAGTTACATTGTGGGGGAATCCAGTATACGTTCTGTCACCAGGTACCAGTGAATGACCACATCATGTATATGGGTGACAGATATAACGTTACATTGTGGGGGAATCCAGTATACGTTCTGTCACCAGGTACCAGTGAATGACCACATCATCTATATAGGTGACAGATATAACGTTACATTGTGGGGGAATCCAGTATACGTTCTGTCACCAGGTACCAGGGAATGACCACATCATGTATATAGGTGACAGATATAAAGTTACATTGTGGGGGAATCCAGTATACGTTCTGTCACCAGGTACCAGTGAATGACCACATCATGTATATAGGTGACAGATATAAAGGTACATTGTGGGGGAATCCAGTATACGTTCTGTCACCAGGTACCAGTGAATTACCACATCATGTATATAGGTGACAGATATAAAGTTACATTGTGGGGGAATCCAGTATACGTTCTATCACCAGGTACCAGTGAATGATCACATCATGTATATAGGTGACAGATATAAAGTTACATTGTGGGGGAATCCAGTATACGTTTTGTCACCAGGTACCAGTGAATGACCACATCATGTATATAGGTGATAAATATAATGTTACATTGTGGGGGAATCCAGTATACGTTCTGTCACCAGGTACCAGTGAATGACCACATCATGTATAATAGGTGACAGATATAACGTTACATTGTGGGGGAATCCAGTTTACGTTCTGTCATCAGGTACCAGTGAATGACCACATCATGTATATAGGTGACAGATATAACGTTACATTGTGGGGGAATCCAGAATACGTTCTGTCACCAGGTACCAGTGAATGACCACATCATGTATATAGGTGACATATATAAAGTTACATTGTGGGGGAATCCAGTTTACGTTCTGTCACCAGGTACCAGTGAATGACCACATCATGTATATAGGTGACAGATATAAAGTTACATTGTGGGGGAATCCAGTATACGTTCTGTCACCAGGTACCAGTGAATGACCACGTCATGTATGTAGATGACAGATATAAAGTTACATTGTGGAGAAGTCCAGTATATGTTCTGTCACCAGGTACCAGTGAATGACCACATCATGTATATAGGTGACAGATATAACGTAACATTGTGGGGGAATCCAGTATACGTTCTGTCACCAGGTACCAGTGAATGACCACATCATGTATTTAGGTGACAGATATAACGTTACATTGTGGGGGAATCCAGTATACGTTCTGTCACCAGGTACCAGTGAATGACCACATCATGTATATAGGTGAAAGATATAACGTTACATTGTGGGGGAATCCAGTATACGTTCTGTCACCAGGTACCAGTGAATGACCACATCATGTATATAGGTGAAAGATATAACGTTACATTGTGGGGGAATCCAGTATACGTTCTGTCACCAGGTACCAGTGAATGACCACATCATGTATATAGGTGAAAGATATAACGTTACATTGTGGGGGAATCCAGTATACGTTCTGTCACCAGGTACCAGTGAATGACCACATCATGTATGTAGATGACAGATATAAAGTTACATTGTGGGGGAATCCAGTATACGTTCTGTCACCAGGTACCAGTGAATGACCACATCATGTATATAGGTGACAGATATAACGATACATTGTGGGGGAATCCAGTATACGTTCTGTCACCAGGTACCAGTGAATGACCACATCATGTATATAGGTGACAGATATAAAGTTACATTGTGGGGGAATCCAGTATACGTTCTGTCATCAGGTACCAGTGAATGACCACATCATGTATATAGGTGACAGATATAAAGTTACATTGTGGGGGAATCCAGTATACGTTCTGTCACCAGGTACCAGTGAATGACCACATCATGTATATAGGTGACAGATATAACGTAACATTGTGGGGTAATCCAGTATACGTTCTGTCACCAGGTACCAGTGAATGACCACATCATGTATATAGATGACAGATATAAAGTTACATTGTGGAGGAGTCCAGTATATGTTCTGTCACCAGGTACCAGTGAATGACCACATCATGTATATAGGTGACAGATATAACGTAACATTGTGGGGTAATCCAGTATACGTTCTGTCACCAGGTACCAGTGAATGACCACATCATGTATATAGGTGACAGATATAAAGTTACATTGTGGGGGAATCCAGTATACGTTCTGTCACCAGGTACCAGTGAATGACCACATCATGTATATAGGTGAAAGATATAACGTTACATTGTGGGGGAATCCAGTATACGTTCTGTCACCAGGTACCAGTGAATGACCACATCATGTATATAGGTGAAACATATAACGTTACATTGTGGGGGAATCCAGTATACGTTCTGTCACCAGGTACCAGTGAATGACCACATCATGTATATAGATGACAGATATAAAGTTACATTGTGGGGGAATCCAGTATACGTTCTGTCACCAGGTACCAGTGAATGACCACATCATGTATATAGGTAACAGATATAAAGTTACATTGTGGGGGAATCCAGTATACGTTCTGTCACCAGGTACCAGTGAATGACCACATCATGTATATAGGTGACAGATATAAAGTTACATTGTGAGGGAATCCAGTATACGTTCTGCCACCAGGTACCAGTGAATGACCACATCATGTATATAGGTAACAGATATAAAGTTACATTGTGGGGGAATCCAGTATACGTTCTGTCACCAGGTACCAGTGAATGACCACATCATGTATATAGGTGACAGATATAAAGTTACGTTGTGGGGGAATCCAGTATACGTTCTGTCACCAGGTACCAGTGAATGACAACATCATGTATATAGGTGACAGATATCAAGTTACATTGTGGGGGAATCCAGTATACGTTCTGTCACCAGGTACCAGTGAATGACCACATCATGTATATATATATATATATATATATATATATAGGTGACAGATATAAAGTTACATTGTGGGGGAGTCCAGTATATGTTCCGTCACCAGGTACCAGTGAATGACCACATCATGTATATAGGTGACAGATATAACGTTACATTGTGGGGGATCCAGTATACGTTCTGTCACCAGGTACCAGTGAATGACCACATCATGTATATAGGTGACAGATATAACGTTACGTTGTGGGGGAATCCAGTATAGGTTCTGTCACCAGGTACCAGTGAATGACCACATCATGTATATAGTAGAGATGAGCGGGTTCGGTTCCTCGGAAACCGAACCCGCCCGAACTTCAGTTTTTTTTTACACGGGTCCGAGCGACTCGGATCTTCCCGCCTTGCTCGGTTAACCCGAGCGCGCCCGAACGTCATCATCCCGCTGTCGGATTCTCGCGAGGCTCGGATTCTATCGCGAGACTCGGATTCTATATAAGGAGCCGCGCGTCGCCGCCATTTTCACACGTGCATTGAGATTGATAGGGAGAGGACGTGGCTGGCGTCCTCTCCGTTTATAGAGAGTGAGACTACTAGAGTAGAGAGAGACACAGTAGTAATTTTGGGGAGCATTAGGAGGAGTACTACTACTTGCTGAAGTGATAGTGTGACTGTATATCTGACTTGTGGGGGAGACAGTGGGGAGCAGTTAGAGTCTGAGAGCAGGAGTACATATTTTAACGTACAGTGCACACTTTTGCTGGCACTCTGCTGCCAGAGTGCCACACTGCCATTGTGACCACACTGACCACCAGTATATATTGTGATTGTCTGCTTAGGAGTACTACTTGCAAGTTGCTGATAGTGTGACCAGTGACCTGACCACCAGTTTAATTAATCACCACCAGTTTAATATATATATATATAATTGTATATAATATATATATAATTGTATATGTATACCGCACCTACCCGTGTTTTTTTTTTCTTTCTTCTTGATACATACTACTATAGTAGCTTACTGTAGCAGTCTGCGGTGCTGCTGAGCTGACAGTGTCCAGCAGGTCCGTCATCAGTCATTACATAATAAATATATATACCTGTGCGGCTGCAGTACTAGTGATATTATATATATATATATATATATATATATATATTAATTTCATCTCATTATCATTCAGTCTATATTAGCAGCAGACACAGTACGGTAGTCCACGGCTGTAGCTACCTCTGTGTCGGCAGTCGCTGGTCCATCCATAATTGTATACCACCTACCCGTGGTTTTTTTTTTTCTCTTTCTTCTTGATACATACTACTATAGAAGCTTACTGTAGCAGTCTGCGGTGCTGCTGAGCTGACAGTGTCCAGCAGGTCCATCATCAGTCATTACATAATAAATATATATACCTATGCGGCTGCAGTACTAGTGATATTATATATATATATATATATATTCATTTCATCTCATTATCATCCAGTCTATATTAGCAGCAGACACAGTACGGTAGTCCACGGCTGTAGCTACCTCTGTGTCGGCAGTCGCTGGTCCATCCATAATTGTATACCACCTACCTGTGGTTTTTTTTTTTCTCTTTCTTCTTGATACATACTACTATAGTAGCTTACTGTAGCAGTCTGCGGTGCTGCTGAGCTGACAGTGTCCAGCAGGTCCGTCATCAGTCATTACATAATAAATATATATACCTGTCCGGCTGCAGTACTAGTGATATTATATATATATATATATATATTAATTTCATCTCATTATCATCCAGTCTATATTAGCAGCAGACACAGTACGGTAGTCCACGGCTGTAGCTACCTCTGTGTCGGCAGTCGCTGGTCCATCCATAATTGTATACCACCTACCCGTGTTTTTTTTTTTTCTCTTTCTTCTTGATACATACTACTATAGTAGCTTTCTGTAGCAGTCTGCGGTGCTGCTGAGCTGACAGTGTCCAGCAGGTCCGTCATCAGTCATTACATAATAAATATATATATCTGTGCGGCTGCAGTACTAGTGATATTATATATATATATATTAATTTCATCTCATTATCATCCAGTCTATATTAGCAGCAGACACAGTACGGTAGTCCACTGCTGTAGCTACCTCTGTGTCGGCAGTCGCTGGTCCATCCATAAGTATACTAGTATCCATCCATCTCCATTGTTTACCTGAGGTGCCTTTTAGTTGTGCCTATTAAAATATGGAGAACAAAAATGTTGAGGTTCCAAAATTAGGGAAAGATCAAGATCCACTTCCACCTTGTGCTGAAGCTGCTGCCACTAGTCATGGCCGAGACGATGAAATGCCAGCAACGTCGTCTGCCAAGGCCGATGCCCAATGTCATAGTACAGAGCATGTAAAATCCAAAACACTAAATATCAGTAAAAAAAGGACTACAAAATCTAAAATAAAATTGTCGGAGGAGAAGCGTAAACTTGCCAATATGCCATTTACCACACGGAGTGGCAAGGAACGGCTGAGGCCCTGGCCTATGTTCATGGCTAGTGGTTCAGCTTCACATGAGGATGGAAGCACTCAGCCTCTCGCTAGAAAAATGAAAAGACTCAAGCTGGCAAAAGCACCGCAAAGAACTGTGCATTCTTCCAAATCCCAAATCCACAAGGAGAGTCCAATTGTGTCGGTTGCGATGCCTCACCTTCCCAACACTGGACGTGAAGAGCATGCGCCTTCCACCATTTGCACGCCCCCTGCAAGTGCTGGAAGGAGCACCCGCAGTCCAGTTCCTGATAGTCAGATTGAAGATGTCAGTGTTGAAGTACACCAGGATGAGGAGGATATGGGTGTTGCTGGCGCTGGGGAGGAAATTGACAAGGAGGATTCTGATGGTGAGGTGGTTTGTTTAAGTCAGGCACCCGGGGAGACACCTGTTGTCCGTGGGAGGAATAGGGCCGTTGACATGCCTGGTGAAAATACCAAAAAAATCAGCTCTTCGGTGTGGAAGTATTTCAACAGAAATGCGGACAACATTTGTCAAGCCGTGTGTTGCCTTTGTCAAGCTGTAATAAGTAGGGGTAAGGACGTTAACCACCTCGGAACATCCTCCCTTATACGTCACCTGCAGCGCATTCATAATAAGTCAGTGACAAGTTCAAAAACTTTGGGCGACAGCGGAAGCAGTCCACTGACCAGTAAATCCCTTCCTCTTGTAACCAAGCTCACGCAAACCACCCGACCAACTCCCTCAGTGTCAATTTCCTCCTTCCCCAGGAATGCCAATAGTCCTGCAGGCCATGTCACTGGCAATTCTGACGAGTCCTCTCCTGCCTGGGATTCCTCCGATGCATCCTTGCGTGTAACGCCTACTGCTGCTGGCGCTGCTGTTGTTGCTGCTGGGAGTCGATGGTCATCCCAGAGGGGAAGTCGTAAGCCCACTTTTACTACTTCCACCAAGCAATTGACTGTCCAACAGTCCTTTGCGAGGAAGATGAAATATCACAGCAGTCATCCTGTTGCAAAGCGGATAACTGAGGCCTTGACAACTATGTTGGTGTTAGACGTGCGTCCGGTATCCACCGTTAGTTCACAGGGAACTAGACAATTTCTTGAGGTAGTGTGCCCCCGTTACCAAATACCATCTAGGTTCCACTTCTCTAGGCAGGCGATACCGAGAATGTACACGGACGTCAGAAAAAGACTCACCAGTGTCCTAAAAAATGCAGTTGTACCCAATGTCCACTTAACCACGGACATGTGGACAAGTGGAGCAGGGCAGGGTCAGGACTATATGACTGTGACAGCCCACTGGGTAGATGTATGGACTCCCGCCGCAAGAACAGCAGCGGCGGCACCAGTAGCAGCATCTCGCAAACGCCAACTCTTTCCTAGGCAGGCTACGCTTTGTATCACCGGTTTCCAGAATACGCACACAGCTGAAAACCTCTTACGGCAACTGAGGAAGATCATCGCGGAATGGCTTACCCCAATTGGACTCTCCTGTGGATTTGTGGCTTCGGACAACGCCAGCAATATTGTGTGTGCATTAAATATGGGCAAATTCCAGCACGTCCCATGTTTTGCACATACCTTGAATTTGGTGGTGCAGAATTTTTTTAAAAACGACAGGGGCGTGCAAGAGATGCTGTCGGTGGCCAGAAGAATTGCGGGACACTTTCGGCGTACAGGCACCACGTACAGAAGACTGGAGCACCACCAAAAACGCCTGAACCTGCCCTGCCATCATCTGAAGCAAGAAGTGGTAACGAGGTGGAATTCAACCCTCTATATGCTTCAGAGGTTGGAGGAGCAGCAAAAGGCCATTCAAGCCTATACAATTGAGCACGATATAGGAGGTGGAATGTACCTGTCTCAAGCGCAGTGGAGAATGATTTCAACGTTGTGCAAGGTTCTGCAACCTTTTGAACTTGCCACACGTGAAGTCAGTTCAGACACTGCCAGCCTGAGTCAGGTCATTCACCTCATCAGGCTTTTGCAGAAGAAGCTGGAGGCATTGAAGGAGGAGCTAAAAGGGAGCGATTCCGCTAGGCATGTGGGACTTGTGGATGGAGCCCTTAATTCGCTTAACAAGGATTCACGGGTGGTCAATCTGTTGAAATCAGAGCACTACATTTTGGCCACCGTGCTCGATCCTAGATTTAAAACCTACCTTGGATCTCTCTTTCCGGCAGACACAAGTCTGCTGGGGTTCAAAGACCTGCTGGTGACAAAATTGTCAAGTCAAGCGGAACGCGACCTGTCAACATCTCCTCCTTCACATTCTCCCGCAACTGGGGGTGCAAAGAAAAGGCTCAGAATTCCTAGCCCACCCGCTGGCGGTGATGCAGGGCAGTCTGGAGCGACTGCTGATGCTGACATCTGGTCCGGACTGAAGGACCTGACAACGATTACGGACATGTCGTCTACTGTCACTGCATATGATTCTCTCCCCATTGAAAGAATGGTGGAGGATTATATGACCGCATCCAAGTAGGCACGTCAGACAGTCCGTACTTATACTGGCAGGAAAAAGAGGCAATTTGGAGGCCCTTGCACAAACTGGCTTTATTCTACCTAAGTTGCCCTCCCACAAGTGTGTACTCCGAAAGAGTGTTTAGTGCCGCCGCTCACCTTGTCAGCAATCGGCGTACGAGGTTACTTCCAGAAAATGTGGAGAAGATGATGTTCATTAAAATGAATTATAATCAATTCCTCCGTGGAGACATTGACCAGCAGCAATTGCCTCCACAAAGTACACAGGGAGCTGAGATGGTGGATTCCAGTGGGGACGAATTGATAATCTGTGAGGAGCGGGATGTACACAGTGATATATCGGAGGATGATGATGAGGTGGACATCTTGCCTCTGTAGAGCCAGTTTGTGCAAGGAGAGATTAATTGCTTCTTTTTCGGTGGGGGTCCAAACCAACCCGTCATTTCAGTCACAGTCGTGTGGCAGACCCTGTCACTGAAATGATGGGTTGGTTAAAGTGTGCATGTCCTGTTTATACAACATAAGGGTGGGTGGGAGGGCCCAAGGACAAATCCATCTTGCACCTCTTTTTTCTTTCATTTTTATTTGCGTCATGTGCTGTTTGGGGAGTGTTTTTTGGAACGGTCATCCTGCGTGACACTGCAGTGCCACTCCTAGATGGGCCAGGTGTTTGTGTCGGCCACTAGGGTCGCTTATCTTACTCACACAGCTACCTCATTGTGCCTCTTTTTTTCTTTGCGTCATGTGCTGTTTGGGGAGTGTTTTTTGGAAGGGTCATCCTGCGTGACACTGCAGTGCCACTCCTAGATGGGCCAGGTGTTTGTGTCGGCCACTAGGGTCGCTTATCTTACTCACACAGCTACCTCATTGTGCCTCTTTTTTTCTTTGCGTCATGTGCTGTTTGGGGAGTGTTTTTTGGAAGGGCCATCCTGCGTGACACTGCAGTGCCACTCCTAGATGGGCCAGGTGTTTGTGTCGGCCACTAGGGTTGCTTAGCTTACTCACACAGCTACCTCATTGCGCCTCTTTTTTTCTTCTTTGCGTCATGTGCTGTTTGGGGAGTGTTTTTTGGAAGGGCCATCCTGCGTGACACTGCAGTGCCACTCCTAGATGGGCCAGGTGTTTGTGTCGGCCACTAGGGTCGCTTATCTTACTCACACAGCTACCTCATTGCGCCTCTTTTTTTCTTTGCGTCATGTGCTGTTTGGGGAGTGTTTTTTGGAAGGGCCATCCTGCGTGACACTGCATTGCCACTCCTAGATGGGCCAGGTGTTTGTGTCGGCCACTAGGGTCGCTTAGCTTAGTCATCCAGCGACCTCGGTGCAAATTTTAGGACTAAAAATAATATTGTGAGGTATTCAGAATAGACTGAAAATGAGTGGAAATTATGGTTTTTGAGGTTAATAATACTTTGGGATCAAAATGACCCCCAAATTCTATGATTTAAGCTGTTTTTTAGTGTTTTTTGAAAAAAACACCCGAATCCAAAACACACCCGAATCCGACAAAAAAAATTCGGTGAGGTTTTGCCAAAACGCGGTCGATCCCAAAACACGGCCGCGGAACCGAACCCAAAACCAAAACACAAAACCCGAAAAATTTCAAGTGCACATCTCTTCTATCCTGTCCAATGGCCCTCATTCCGAGTTGTTCGCTCGCAAGCTGCTTTTAGCAGCTTTACACACGCTGAGCCGCCGCCTACTGGGAGTGAATCTTAGCTTCTTAAAATTGCGAACGAAAGATTCTCAAAATTGCGATCACACACCTCTTAGCAGTTTCTGAGTAGCTTCAAACTTACTCGGCATCTGCGATCAGTTCAGTGCTTGTCGTTCCTGGTATGACGTCACAAACACACCCAGCGTTCGCCCAGACACTCCCCCGTTTCTCCAGCCACTCCCGCGTTTTTCCCAGAAACGGTAGCGTTTTTTCACACACTCCCATAAAACGGCCAGTTTCCGCCCAGAAACACCCACTTCCTGTCAATCACACTATGATCACCAGAACGAAGAAAAAAACGTGAGTAAAATTCCTAACTGCATAGCAAATTTACTTGGCGCAGTCGCACTGCGGACATTGCGCATGCGCACTAAGCGGAAAATCGCTGCGATGCGAAAAAATTTTACCGAGCGAACAACTCGGAATGAGGGCCAATATTCCATGGCGTGTGCAATAATACTATATAATAATACTGTGTGCTATCCTTTCCAATAATCCATGCTATGTGCAATAATACTATATAATGATACTGTGCACTGTCCTTGCTATTCAGGCAGAGAATGTAGCCACGTCCTCTCGCTATCTCGACAATGCATGAGTGAAAATGCTGGCGACGCGCTGCTCTTTATATGGAATCCGAATCTCGCGAGAATCCGACAGCAGGATGATGATGTTTTCCCCCGTTTGGGTTTTGCGTGTAAGGCGGGAAGAACCGAGGCTGACTCCGACCCGTGTAAACCACGTGAAGTTCGGGGGGGTTCGGATCGCGACGAACTGAACCCGCTCATCTCTAATAATAATACTGCGTGCTATAATGTCCAATAACCCATGCTGTGTGCAATAATACTATATAATAATACTGTGTGCTGTCCTCTGCAATAACCCTTGCTGTGTGCAATAATAATATATAATAATACTGAGTGCTGTCCTGTTCAATATTCCATGCCGTATGAAATAATACTATATAATACTACAGTGTGCTGTCCTGTCCAATAATACATGCTGTGTGCAATAATACTATATAATAATACTGTGTGCAGTAATACTACCTAATAATACTGTGTGCTGTCCTGTCCAATAACCCATCCTGTGTGCAATAATACTATATAATAATATTGTGTGCTGTCCTGTCCTATAATTAATGATTTGTGCAATAATACTATATAATAATACTGTGTGCTGTCCTCTGCAATAACCCTTGCTGTGTGCAATAATATATATATTAATACTGTATGCTGTCCTGTTCAATATTCCATGCCGTGTGCAATAATACTATATAATAATACTGTGTGCTGTCCTGTTCAATAATCCATGCTGTGTGCAATAATACTATATAATAATACTGTGTACTGTCCTGTCCATTTATCCATACTGTGTGCAATAACACAATATAATAATACTGAGTGCTGTCCTTTCAAATAATCCATGTTGTGTGCAATAATACTATATAATAATACTGTGTACTGTCCTATCCAATAACCCATGCTTTGTGCAATAATACTATATAATATTAATGTGTGCTGTACTGTCCAATAATCCATGCTGTGTGCAATAATACTATATAATAATACTGTGTGCTGTACTGTCCAATAATCCATGCCGTGTGCAATAATACTAAATAATAACACTGTGTGCTGTCCTGTCCAACAATCCATGCTGTGTGCCATAATACTATATAATGATACTGTGTGCTGTCCAGTCTAATAACCCATGCTGTGTGCAATACTACTATATAATAATAATGCTTTTTATCCTGTCCAATAACCCATGCTGTGTGCAATAATACTATATAATAATACGTTGTGCTCTCTTGTCCAATAATCCATGCTGTGGTCAATAATACTTTATAATACTACTGTGTCCTGTCCTGTCCAATAATACATGCTGTGTGCAATAATACTATATAATAATACTTTGTGCGCTCTTGTCCAATAATCCATGCTGTGGTCAATAATACTTTATAATACTACTGTGTCCTGTCCTGTACAATAATACATGCTGTGTGCAATAATACTATATATTAATACTGTGTGCTATCCTGTCCAATAATCCATGCTGTGTGCAATAATACTATATAATAATACTATGTGCTGTCCTCTCCAATATCCCATGCTGTGTGCAATAATACTATATAATACTACTCTGTCCTGTCCTGTCCAATAATACATGCTGTGTGCAATAATACTTTATGATACTACCGTGTGCTGTCTAGAGATGAGCGGGTTCGGTTTCTCTGAATCCGAACCCGCACGAACTTCATGTTTTTTTTCACGGGTCCGAGCGACTCGGATCTTCCCGCCTTGCTCGGTTAACCCGAGCGCGCCCGAACGTCATCATGACGCTGTCGGATTCTCGCGAGACTCGGATTCTATATAAGGAGCCGCGCGTCGCCGCCATTTTCACACGTGCATTGAGATTGATAGGGAGAGGACGTGGCTGGCGTCCTCTCCATTTAGATTAGGAGAGAGAGAGAGAGATTGACCTGAGGCTGATACTGTAGAAGAGAGTGCAGAGTTTAGTGACTGACCACAGTGACCACCAGCAGTGCAGTTGTTTTATTTAATATATCCGTTCTCTGCCTGAAAAAAACGGTACACACAGTGACTCAGTCACATACCATATCTGTGTGCACTGCTCAGCCCAGTGTGCTGCATGCCTGCATCATCTATGTATATATTATATATCTGACTGTGCTCAGCTCACACAGCTTATAATTGTGGGGGAGACTGGGGAGCACTGCAGTGCCAGTTATAGGTTATAGCAGGAGCCAGGAGTACAAGACAGTCACATACCATATCTGTGTGCACTGCTCAGCCCAGTGTGCTGCATCATCTATGTATATATTATATATCTGACTGTGCTCAGCTCACACAGCTTATAATTGTGGGGGAGACTGGGGAGCACTGCAATGCCAGTTATAGGTTATAGCAGGAGCCAGGAGTACATATTATATTAAAATTAAACAGTGCACACTTTTGCTGCAGGAGTGCCACTGCCAGTGTGACTGACCAGTGACCTGACCACACTGACCACCAGTATAATTAGTAGTATACTATATTGTGATTGCCTGAAAAAGTTAAACACTCGTCGTGTGACTTCACTTGTGTGGTGTTTTTTTTTTTATTCTATAAAAAACTCATTCTGCTGACAGACAGTGTCCAGCAGGTCCGTCATTATATAATATATATACCTGTCCGGCTGCAGTAGTGATATATATATATATTTTTTATATCATTATTTATCATCCAGTCGCAGCAGACACAGTACGGTAGTTCACGGCTGTAGCTACCTCTGTGTCGGCACTCGGCAGTCCATCCATAATTGTATACCACCTACCCGTGGTTTTTTTTTCTTTCTTCTTTATACATACATACTACTACATCTCTTTATCAACCAGTCTATATTAGCAGCAGACACAGTACAGTACGGTAGTTCACGGCTGTGGCTACCTCTGTGTCGGCACTCGGCAGTCCGTCCATAATTGTATACCACCTAACCGTGGTTTTTTTTTCTTTCTTCTTTATACATACATACTACGACATCTCTTTATCAACCAGTCTATATTAGCAGCAGACACAGTACAGTACGGTAGTTCACGGCTGTGGCTACCTCTGTGTCGGCACTCGGCAGTCCGTCCATAATTGTATACCACCTAACCGTGGTTTTTTTTTCTTTCTTCTTCATACATACATACTACGACATCTCTTTATCAACCAGTCTATATTAGCAGCAGACACAGTACAGTACGGTAGTTCACGGCTGTGGCTACCTCTGTGTCGGCACTCGGCAGTCCGTCCATAATTGTATACCACCTAACCGTGGTTTTTTTTTCTTTCTTCTTTATACATACATACTACGACATCTCTTTATCAACCAGTCTATATTAGCAGCACACACAGTACAGTACGGTAGTTCACGGCTGTGGCTACCTCTGTGTCGGCACTCGGCAGTCCGTCCATAATTGTATACCACCTAACCGTGGTTTTTTTTTCTTTCTTCTTCATACATACATACTACGACATCTCTTTATCAACCAGTCTATATTAGCAGCAGACACAGTACAGTACGGTAGTTCACGGCTGTGGCTACCTCTGTGTCGGCACTCGGCAGTCCGTCCATAATTGTATACCACCTACCCGTGGTTTTTTTTTCTTTCTTCTTTATACATACATACTACTACATCTCTTTATCAACCAGTCTATATTAGCAGCAGACACAGTACAGTACGGTAGTTCACGGCTGTGGCTACCTCTGTGTCGGCACTCGGCAGTCCGTCCATAATTGTATACCACCTACCCGTGGTTTTTTTTTCTTTCTTCTTCATACATACATACTACGACATCTCTTTATCAACCAGTCTATATTAGCAGCAGACACAGTACAGTACGGTAGTTCACGGCTGTGGCTACCTCTGTGTCGGCACTCGGCAGTCCGTCCATAATTGTATACCACCTAACCGTGGTTTTTTTTTCTTTCTTCTTCATACATACATACTACGACATCTCTTTATCAACCAGTCTATATTAGCAGCAGACACAGTACGGTAGTTCACGGCTGTAGCTACCTCTGTGTCGGCACTCGGCAGTCCGTCCATAATTGTATACTAGTATCCATCCATCTCCATTGTTTACCTGAGGTGCCTTTTAGTTGTGCCTATTAAAATATGGAGGACAAAAATGTTGAGGTTCCAAAATTAGGGAAAGATCAAGATCCACTTCCACCTCGTGCTGAAGCTGCTGCCACTAGTCATGGCCGAGACGATGAAATGCCAGCAACGTCGTCTGCCAAGGCCGATGCCCAATGTCATAGTACAGAGCATGTCAAATCCAAAACACCAAATATCAGTAAAAAAAGGACTCCAAAACCTAAAATAAAATTGTCGGAGAAGCGTAAACTTGCCAATATGCCATTTACCACACGGAGTGGCAAGGAACGGCTGAGGCCCTGGCCTATGTTCATGGCTAGTGGTTCAGCTTCACATGAGGATGGAGGCACTCAGCCTCTCGCTAGAAAAATGAAAAGACTCAAGCTGGCAAAAGCAGTAGCACCGCAAAGAACTGTGCGTTCTTCGAAATCCCAAATCCACAAGGAGAGTCCAATTGTGTCGGTTGCGATGCCTGACCTTCCCAACACTGGACGTGAAGAGCATGCGCCTTCCACCATTTGCACGCCCCCTGCAAGTGCTGGAAGGAGCACCCGCAGTCCAGTTCCTGATAGTCAGATTGAAGATGTCAGTGTTGAAGTACACCAGGATGAGGAGGATACGGGTGTTGCTGGCGCTGGGGAGGAAATTGACCAGGAGGATTCTGATGGTGAGGTGGTTTGTTTAAGTCAGGCACCCGGGGAGACACCTGTTGTCCGTGGGAGGAATATGGCCGTTGACATGCCTGGTGAAAATACCAAAAAAATCAGCTCTTCGGTGTGGAACTATTTCAACAGAAATGCGGACAACAGGTGTCAAGCCGTGTGTTCCCTTTGTCAAGCTGTAATAAGTAGGGGTAAGGACGTTAACCACCTCGGAACATCCTCCCTTATACGTCACCTGCAGCGCATTCATAATAAGTCAGTGACAAGTTCAAAAACTTTGGGTGACAGCGGAAGCAGTCCACTGACCAGTAAATCCCTTCCTCTTGTAACCAAGCTCACGCAAACCACCCCACCAACTCCCTCAGTGTCAATTTCCTCCTTCCCCAGGAATGCCAATAGTCCTGCAGGCAATGTCACTGGCAATTCTGACGAGTCCTCTCCTGCCTGGGATTCCTCCGATGCATCCTTGCGTGTAACGCCTACTGCTGCTGGCGCTGCTGTTGTTGCTGCTGGGAGTCGATGGTCATCCCAGAGGGGAAGTCGTAAGCCCACTTGTACTACTTCCAGTAAGCAATTGACTGTTCAACAGTCCTTTGCGAGGAAGATGAAATATCACAGCAGTCATCCTGCAGCAAAGCGGATAACTGAAGCCTTGACAACTATGTTGGTGTTAGACGTGCGTCCGGTATCCGCCGTTAGTTCACAGGGAACTAGACAATTTATTGAGGCAGTGTGCCCCCGTTACCAAATACCATCTAGGTTCCACTTCTCTAGGCAGGCGATACCGAGAATGTACACGGACGTCAGAAAAAGACTCACCAGTGTCCTAAAAAATGCAGTTGTACCCAATGTCCACTTAACCACGGACATGTGGACAAGTGGAGCAGGGCAGGGTCAGGACTATATGACTGTGACAGCCCACTGGGTAGATGTATGGACTCCCGCCGCAAGAACAGCAGCGGCGGCACCAGTAGCAGCATCTCGCAAACGCCAACTCTTTCCTAGGCAGGCTACGCTTTGTATCACCGCCTTCCAGAATACGCACACAGCTGAAAACCTCTTACGGCAACTGAGGTAGATCATCGCGGAATGGCTTACCCCAATTGGACTCTCCTGTGGATTTGTGGCATCGGACAACGCCAGCAATATTGTGTGTGCATTAAATATGGGCAAATTCCAGCACGTCCCATGTTTTGCACATACCTTGAATTTGGTGGTGCAGAATTATTTAAAAAACGACAGGGGCGTGCAAGAGATGCTGTCGGTGGCCAGAAAAATTGCGGGACACTTTCGGCGTACAGGCACCACGTACAGAAGACTGGAGCACCACCAAAAACTACTGAACCTGCCCTGCCATCATCTGAAGCAAGAAGTGGTGACGAGGTGGAATTCAACCCTCTATATGCTTCAGAGGTTGGAGGAGCAGCAAAAGGCCATTCAAGCCTATACAATTGAGCACGATATAGGAGGTGGAATGCACCTGTCTCAAGCGCAGTGGAGAATGATTTCAACGTTGTGCAAGGTTCTGATGCCCTTTGAACTTGCCACACGTGAAGTCAGTTCAGACACTGCCAGCCTGAGTCAGGTCATTCCCCTCATCAGGCTTTTGCAGAAGAAGCTGGAGACATTGAAGGAGGAGCTAACACGGAGCGATTCCGCTAGGCATGTGGGACTTGTGGATGGAGCCCTTAATTCGCTTAACAAGGATTCACGGGTGGTCAATCTGTTGAAATCAGAGCACTACATTTTGGCCACCGTGCTCGATCCTAGATTTAAAGCCTACCTTGGATCTCTCTTTCCGGCAGACACAAGTCTGCTGGGGTTGAAAGACCTGCTGGTGAGAAAATTGTCAAGTCAAGCGGAACGCGACCTGTCAACATCTCCTCCTTCACATTCTCCCGCAACTGGGGGTGCGAGGAAAAGGCTCAGAATTCCGAGCCCACCCGCTGGCGGTGATGCAGGGCAGTCTGGAGCGACTGCTGATGCTGACATCTGGTCCGGACTGAAGGACCTGACAACGATTACGGACATGTCGTCTACTGTCACTGCATATGATTCTCTCACCATTGAAAGAATGGTGGAGGATTATATGAGTGACCGCATCCAAGTAGGCACGTCACACAGTCCATACTTATACTGGCAGGAAAAAGAGGCAATTTGGAGGCCATTGCACAAACTGGCTTTATTCTACCTAAGTTGCCCTCCCACAAGTGTGTACTCCGAAAGAGTGTTTAGTGCCGCCGCTCACCTTGTCAGCAATCGGCGTACGAGGTTACATCCAGAAAATGTGGAGAAGATGATGTTCATTAAAATGAATTATAATCAATTCCTCCGCGGAGACATTGACCAGCAGCAATTGCCTCCACAAAGTACACAGGGAGCTGAGATGGTGGATTCCAGTGGGGACGAATTGATAATCTGTGAGGAGGGGGATGTACACGGTGATATATCGGAGGGTGATGATGAGGTGGACATCTTGCCTCTGTAGAGCCAGTTTGTGCAAGGAGAGATTAATTGCTTCTTTTTTGGGGGGGGTCCAAACCAACCCGTCATATCAGTCACAGTCGTGTGGCAGACCCTGTCACTGAAATGATGGGTTGGTTAAAGTGTGCATGTCCTGTTTTGTTTATACAACATAAGGGTGGGTGGGAGGGCCCAAGGACAATTCCATCTTGCACCTCTTTTTTCTTTTATTTTTCTTTGCGTCATGTGCTGTTTGGGGAGGGTTTTTTGGAAGGGACATCCTGCGTGACACTGCAGTGCCACTCCTAAATGGGCCCGGTGTTTGTGTCGGCCACTAGGGTCGCTAATCTTACTCACACAGTCAGCTACCTCATTGCGCCTCTTTTTTTCTTTGCGTCATGTGCTGATTGGGGAGGGTTTTTTGGAAGGGACATCCTGCGTGACACTGCAGTGCCACTCCAAAATGGGCCCGGTGTTTGTGTCGGCCACTAGGGTCGCTAATCTTACTCACACAGTCAGCTACCTCATTGCGCCTCTTTTTTTCTTTGCGTCATGTGCTGATTGGGGAGGGTTTTTTGGAAGGGACATCCTGCGTGACACTGCAGTGCCACTCCTAAATGGGCCCGGTGTTTGTGTCGGCCACTAGGGTCGCTAATCTTACTCACACAGTCAGCTACCTCATTGCGCCTCTTTTTTTCTTTGCGTCATGTGCTGATTGGGGAGGGTTTTTTGGAAGGGACATCCTGCGTGACACTGCAGTGCCACTCCTAAATGGGCCCGGTGTTTGTGTCGGCCACTAGGGTCGCTAATCTTACTCACACAGTCAGCTACCTCATTGCGCCTCTTTTTTTCTTTGCGTCATGTGCTGATTGGGGAGGGTTTTTTGGAAGGGACATCCTGCGTGACACTGCAGTGCCACTCCTAAATGGGCCCGGTGTTTGTGTCGGCCACTAGGGTCGCTAATCTTACTCACACAGTCAGCTACCTCATTGCGCCTCTTTTTTTCTTTGCGTCATGTGCTGATTGGGGAGGGTTTTTTGGAAGGGACATCCTGCGTGACACTGCAGTGCCACTCCTAAATGGGCCCGGTGTTTGTGTCGGCCACTAGGGTCGCTAATCTTACTCACACAGTCAGCTACCTCATTGCGCCTCTTTTTTTCTTTGCGTCATGTGCTGATTGGGGAGGGTTTTTTGGAAGGGACATCCTGCGTGACACTGCAGTGCCACTCCTAAATGGGCCCGGTGTTTGTGTCGGCCACTAGGGTCGCTAATCTTACTCACACAGTCAGCTACCTCATTGCGCCTCTTTTTTTCTTTGCGCCATGTGCTGATTGGGGAGGGTTTTTTGGAAGGGACATCCTGCGTGACACTGCAGTGCCACTCCTAAATGGGCCCGGTGTTTGTGTCGGCCACTAGGGTCGCTAATCTTACTCACACAGTCAGCTACCTCATTGCGCCTCTTTTTTTCTTTGCGTCATGTGCTGATTGGGGAGGGTTTTTTGGAAGGGACATCCTGCGTGACACTGCAGTGCCACTCCTAAATGGGCCCGGTGTTTGTGTCGGCCACTAGGGTCGCTTATCTTACTCACACAGTCAGCTACCTCATTGCGCCTCTTTTTTTCTTTGCGTTATGTGCTGATTGGGGAGGGTTTTTTGGAAGGGACATCCTGCGTGACACTGCAGTGCCACTCCTAGATGGGCCAGGTGTTTGTGTCGGCCACTAGTGTCGCTTAGCTTAGTCATCCAGCGACCTTGGTGCAAATTTTAGGACTAAAAATAATATTGTGAGGTGTGAGGTATTCAGAATAGACTGAAAATGAGTGGAAATTATGGTTTTTGAGGTTAATAATAATATGGGATCAAAATGACCCCCAAATTCTATGATTTAAACTGTTTTTTAGTGTTTTTTAAAAAAAACACCCGAATCCAAAACACACCCGAATCCGACAAAAAAAATTCGGTGAGGTTTTGCCAAAACGCGGTCGAACCCAAAACACGGCCGCGGAACCGAACCCAAAACCAAAACACAAAACCCGAAAAATTTCAGGCGCTCATCTCTAGTGCTGTCCTGTCCATTAATACATGCTGTGTGCAGTAATACTACATAATACTACTGTGTGCTGTCCTGTCCAATAAATAATGCTGTGTGCAATAATACTATATAATACTACTGTGTGCTGTCCTGTCCAATAATCCATGCTGTGTGCAATAATACTATATAATACTACTGTGTGCTGTCCTGTACAATAATGCATGCTTTGTACAATCAGGGCCGGCTCCAGGCCTACTAGCACCCTGAGCGAGAAAATGTAAAAGTGCCCCCCCACCCCCCCATGCGCGCGCCGAAGGCGCGCGCGCTCCTGGAAAAGTGGGCGTGGCCTCCTGAAAAAGTTGGCGTGGTCTCGTCCCCCAGCAGTGCCAGCTACACATGACATGCCCTCCAGCAGTGCCAGCTACACGTGATAGTGTTCACTTTTTAGGGCAGGGTGCTGATCACAGGGAGGGCACATTTTTAAGTTAGGTGGGCAAAATGATGTACATACTGTAATGCTTGTTGTTCCCATTTCCACACGCTAAAGCATGGACAGTGCGCGCCGAAGGCGCGCAGCAAAAATTTAGGGGAGTTACTTCGTGGGGAAGGTGCGTAGCCACATTATAGTGGCAATTCACATTACACCACACAGTAGTGCAGCTAATACACATTGCACCAGGTAGAACCTCCTATAAGAGCACGTTAGACACATTGCGCCAGGTAGAGCACTGAGACACACTGCCCAGCCACAGACGCCTAGCGGGAACACTACATGATATGCCCCCCAGCAGTGCCAGCTACACATGACATGCCCCCCAGCAGTGCCAGCTACACGTGACATGCCCCCCAGCAGTGCCAGCTACATTAATGGCCACACAGTTCCAGATGGATAAATGCCCCCACAGCGCAGATATGCCCCCACAGTGCCAGATACATTAATGCCCCCACAGTGCAAGAAATGCCCCCACAGTGCCAGATACATTAATGCCCCCACAGTGCAAGAAATGCCCCCACAGTGCCAGATACATAAATGCCCCCACGGTGCCAGATACATAAATGCCCCCACGGTGCCAGATACATAAATGCCCCCACAGTGCCAGATACATAAATGCCCCCACGGTGCCAGATACATAAATGCCCCCACGGTGCCAGATACATAAATGCCCCCACGGTGCCTGATACCTAAATGCCCCCACGGTGCCTGATACATAAATGCCCCCACAGTGCCAGATAAATGCCCCCACAGAGCCAGATAAATGCCCCCACAGAGCCAGATAAATGCCCCCACAGAGCCAGATAAATGCCCCCACAGTGCCAGATATGCCCCCACAGTGCCAGATATGCCCCCACGGAGCCAGATATGCAATGCCCCCACAGTGCAAGATATGCCCCCACAGTGCCAGATATGCCCCCACAGTGCCAGATATGCCCCCACAGTGCCAGATATGCCCCCACAGAGCCAGATATGCCCCCACAGAGCCAGATATGCCCCCACAGAGCCAGATATGCAATGCCCCCACAGTGCCAGATATGCCACCACAGTGCCAGATATGCCCCCACAGTGCCAGATATGCCCCCACAGAGCCAGATATGCCCCACAGAGCCAGATATGCCCCCACGGAGCCAGATATGCAATGCCCCCACAGTGCAAGATATGCCCCCACAGTGCCAGATATGCCCCCACAGAGCCAGATACATAAATGCCCCCACTGAGCCAGAAATGCCCCCCACAGTGCCAGATATGCCCCCATAGTGCCAGATATGCCCCCACAATGCCAGATACATAAATGCCCCCACAGTGCCAGATATGCCCCCACAGAGCCAGAAATGCCCCCACAGAGCCAGAAATGCCCCCACAGTGCCAGAAATGCCCCCACAGAGCCAGAAATGCCCCCAGTGCCAGAAATGCCCCCACAGAGCCAGAAATGCCCCCACAGTGCCAGAAATGCCCCCACAGAGCCAGAAATGCCCCCAGTGCCAGAAATGCCCCCACAGAGCCAGATAAATGCCCCCACAGAGCCAGAAATGCCCCCACAGTGCCAGAAATGCCGCCACAGAGCCAGAAATGCCCCCAGTGCCAGAAATGCCCCCACAGTGCCAGATAAATGCCCCCACAGTGCCAGATAAATGCCCCCACAGTGCCAGAAATGCCCCCACAGTGCCAGAAATGCCCCCACAGAGCCAGAAATGCCCCCACGGTGCCAGAAATGCCCCCACAGAGCCAGAAATGCCCCCAGTGCCAGAAATGCCCCCACAGTGCCAGATAAATGCCCCCACAGTGCCAGATAAATGCCCCCACAGTGCCAGAAATGCCCCCACAGTGCCAGAAATGCCCCCCACATAGCCAAAAATGCCCCGTGTGCCAGAAATGCCCCCACAGTGCCAGATAAATGCCCCCACAGTGCCAGATAAATGCCCCCACAGTGCCAGAAATGCCCCCCACATAGCCAAAAATGCCCCGTGTGCCAGAAATGCCCCCACAGTGCCAGATAAATGCCCCCACAGTGCCAGACAAATGCCCCCACAGTGCCAGAAATGCCCCCCACATAGCCAAAAATGCCCCGTGTGCCAGAAATGCCCCCACAGTGCCAGATAAATGCCCCCACAGTGCCAGATAAATGCCCCCACAGTGCCAGAAATGCCCCCCACATAGCCAAAAATGCCCCGTGTGCCAGAAATGCCCCCACAGTGCCAGATAAATGCCCCCACAGTGCGGATCCCCCCCCCCCCTCCCCCAAAATACCTGCGGCGCTGGGGTGGAGTACTGCTGTCCGCCTGTCCGAGTGTGGGAGTGCTGGCGGGCGGGCGGCCGGGCGAGTGAGCCTGAGCCTGGGTGGTCCGGGTGCGGGCTGGCGGGCGGGCGGCCACTTGTGTGCGCTATGCGCGGCGCCGGCTTCTGACGTTAGACACCGGCGCCGCGCAGCGCGCATAGCGCACACACAGCGCGACGGGCAAATGCTGCACACACAGGGCCGGCTCCAGCATCGAATATGGCGGCGCCAGCGCGCGGCGCCCATTAAGGGTGGCGCCCTGCGCGGCCGCTCTATTCGAACATGCCTAGAGCCGGCCCTGTGTACAATAATACTATATAATATTTCTGTGTGCTGTCCGGTCCAGTATTCTAATTTGTGCAATAATACTATATAATAATACTGTGTGCTATCCTATCCAATAATCCATGCCGTGTGCAATAATACTCTATAATACTATGGTTTGCTGTCCTGTGCAATAATCCATGCTGTGTGCAATAATACTATATAATATTATTATTTGTTCTTCTGTCCAATAATCCATGCTGTGATCAGTAATACTATATAATACTACTGCATTCTATACTGTCCAATAATCCATACTGTGTGTAATAATAATGTATAATAATACTGTGTGCTGTCCTGTCCAATATTCCATGGTTTGTACAATAATACTATATAATAATACTCTGTGCTGTCCTGTCCATTAAACCATTCTGTGTGCAATAATACTATATAATGATACTGTGTGCTGTGCTGTCCAATCATCCATGCTGTGTGCAATAATACTATATAATATAACTGAGTGTGCTATCCAGTCCAATAACCCATGCTGTGTGCAATAATACTATATAATACTACTATGTACTGTCCTGTCCAATAACCCATGCTGTGTGCAATAATACTTTATAATACTACTGTGTGCTGTCCTGTCCATTGAACCATGCTTTGTACAATATTACTATATAATAATACTCTGTGCTGTCCTATCCAATAATCCATGATGTATGCAATAATACTATATAATAATATTATGTACTGTCCTGTCCAATAACCCATGCTATGTGCAATAATACTATATAATAATACTATGTGCTCTCTTGTCCAATAATCCATGCTGTGTGCAATAATACTATATAATAATACTATGTGCTCTCTTGTCCAATAATCCATGCTGTGTGCAATAATATTATATTATACTACTGTGTCCTGTCCTGTCCTGTCCTGTCCAATAATCCATGCTGTGTGTAATAATACTATATAATAATACTATGTGCTGTCCTCTCCAATATCCCATGCTGTGTGCAATAATACTATATAATAATACTGTGTCCTGTCCTGTCCAATAATCCATGCTGTGTGTAATAATACTATATAATAATACTATGTGCTGTCCTCTCCAATATCCCATGCTGTGTGCAATAATACTATATAATAATACTGTGTCCTGTCCTGTCCAATAATACATGTTGTGTGCAATAATACTTTATAATACTACGGTGTGCTGTCCTGTCCAATAATTAATGCTGTGTGCAATATTAATATATAATAATACTGTGTGCTGTCCTGTCCAATAATCCATGCTGTGTGCAATAATACTATATAATAATATTACTGTGTACTGTCCGGTCCAGTAATCTAAAGTGTGCAATAATATTATCTAATAATACTGTGTGCTATCCTATCCAATAATCAATGCCGTGTGCAATAATACTATATAATACTATGGTGTGCTGTCCTGTGCAATAATCCATGCTGTGTGCAATAATACTATATAATAATATGTGTTCCACTCTCCAATAATCCATGCTGTGATCAGTAATACTATATAATACTACTGCGTGCTATCCTGTCAAATAATCCATGCTGTTTGTAATAATAATATATAGTAATACTGTGTGCTGTACTGTCCAATATTCCATGACGTGTGCAATAATACTATATAATATTACTGTGTACTATCCTGTCCAATATTCCATACTGTGTGCAATAATACTATATAATAATACTGAGTGCTGTCCTTTCAAATAATCCATGTTGTGTGCAATAATACTATATAATATTACTGTGTACTGTCCTATCCAATAATCCATGCTTTGTGCAATAATACTATATAATACTACAGTTTGCTGTTCTGTCCAATAATCCATGCCGTGTGCAATAATTCTAAATAATAACACTGTGTGCTGTCCTGTCCAACAATCCATGCTGTGTGCCATAATACTATATAATACTACAGTTTGCTGTTCTGTCCAAAAATCCATGCCGTGTGCAATAATACTAAATAATAACACTGTGTGCTTTCCAGTCCAATAATACATGCTGTGTGCAATACTACTAAATAATAACAATGCTTTTTATCCTATCCAATAACCCATGCTGTGTGCAGTAATACTATATAATAATACTGTGTGATATCCTGTCCAATAATCCATGCTGTGTGCAATAATACTATATAATAATACTTTGGGCTCTCTTGTCCAATAATCCATGCTGTGGTCAATAATACTTTATAATACTACTGTGTCCTGTCCTGTCCAATAATACATGCTGTGTGCAATAATACTATCTAATAATACTGTGTGCTGTCCTGTCCAATAACCCATGCTGTGTGTAATAATACTATATAATAATACTGTGTGCTATCCTGTCCAATAACCCATGATGTGTGCAATAATACTATATAATAATACTTTGTGCTCTCTTGTCCAATAATCCATGCTGTGGTCAATAATACTTTATAATACTACTGTGTCCTGTCCTGTCCAATAATACATGCTGTGTGCAATAATACTATATATTAATACTGTGTGCTATCCTGTCCAATAATCCATGCTGTGTGCAATAATACTATATAATAATACTATGTGCTGTCCTCTCCAATATCCCATGCTGTGTGCAATAATACTATATAATACTACTGTGTCCTGTCCAATAAAACATGCTGTGTACAATAATACTTTATGATACTACTGTGTGCTGTCCTGTCCATTAATACATGCTGTGTGCAGTAATACTACATAATACTACTGTGTGCTGTCCTGTCCAATAATCCATTCTGTGTGCAATAATACTATATAATACTACGGTGTGCTGTCCTGTACAATAATGCATGCTGTATACAATAATACTATATAATATTTCTGTGTGCTGTCCGGTCCAGTAATCTAATTTGTGAAATAATACTATATAATAATACTGTGTGCTATCCTATCCAATAATCCATGCCGTGTGCAATAATACTATATAATAATATGGTGTGCTGTCCTTTGCAATAATCCATGCTGTGTGCAATAATACTATATAATACTACTACGTGCTATCCTGTCCAATAATCCATACTGTGTGTAATAATAATGTATAATAATACTGTGTACTGTCCTGTCCAATATTCCATGGTGTGCGCAATAATACTATATAATATTACTGTGTGCTATCCTGTCAATAATCCATACTGTGTGCAATAATACTATATAACAATACTATGTGCTGTTTTGTCCAATAATCCATGCTGTGTGCAATAATACTATATAATAATACTGTGTGCCGTCCTGTCCAATAACCCATGCTGTGTGCAATAATACTATATAATGATACTGTGCGCTGTCCTGTACAATAATCCATACTGTGTGCAATAATATTATATAATAATACTGTGTGCCGTCCTTTCAAATAATCCATGTTGTGTGCAATAACACTATATAATACTACTGTGTGCTGTCCTGTCTAATAATCCATGCTGTGTGCAATAATACTATTTAATAATACTGTGTGCTATACTGTCCAAAAACCCATGCTGTGTGCAATAATACTATATAATACTACTGTGTGCTGTCCTGTCCAATAATCCATGCTGTGTGCAATAATACTATATAATAATACTCTGTGCTGTCCTGTCCATTAAACCATGCTTTGTACAATAATACTATATAATAATACTCTGCTGTCCTGTCCATTAAACCATGCTGTGTGCAATAATACTATATAATAATACTCTGTGCTGTCCTGTCTAATAACCCATGCTGTGTGTAATAATACTATATAATAATACTGTGTGCTGTCCTGTCCAATAACCCATACTGTGTGCAGTAATACTATCTAATAACACTGTGTGCTTTCCAGTCCAATAGTACATGCTGTGTGCAATACTATTATATAATAATAATGCTTTTTATCCTGTCCAATAACCCATGCCGTGTGCAGTAATACTAGTGATGTACACCGGAAATTTTTGTGTTTTGTGTTTTGGTTTTGAGTTCGGTTCCGCGGCCGTCTTTTGGGTTCGAACGCGTTTTGGCAAAACCTCACCGAATTTTTTTTGTCGGATTCGGTTGTGTTTTGGATTCGGGTGTTTTTTTCAAAAAACCCTAAAAAACAGCTTAAATCGTAGAATTTGGGGGTCATTTTGATCCCATAGTATTATTAACCTCAATAACCATAATTTCCACTCATTTTCAGTCTATTCTGAACACCTCACACCTCACAATATTATTTTTAGTCCTAAAATTTGCACCGAGGTTGCTGGATGGCTAAGCTAAGCGACCCAAGTGGCCGACACAAACACCTGGCCCATCTAGGAGTGGCACTGCAGTGTCAGGCAGGATGGCACTTCAAAAAAATAGTCCCCAAACAGCACATGATGCAAAGAAAAAAAGAGGCGCACCAAGGTCGCTGTGTGACTAAGCTAAGCGACACAAGTGGCCAACACAAACACCTGGCCCATCTAGGAGTGGCACTGCAGTGTCACGCAGGATAGCCCTTCCAAAAAATACTCCCCAAACAGCACATGACGCAAAGAAAAAAAGAGGCGCAATGAGGTAGCTGTGTGACGACTAAGCTAAGCGAACCTAGTGGCCGACACAAACACCTGGCCCATCTAGGAGTGGCACTGCAGTGTCAGGCAGGATGGCCCTTCCAAAAAATACTCCCCAAACAGCACATGACGCAAAAAAAAAAGAGGCGCAATGAGGTAGCTGTGTGACGACTAAGCTAAGCGACCCTAGTGGCCGACACAAACACCTGGCCCATCTATGAGTGGCACTGCAGTGTCACGCAGGATGGCCCTTCAAAAAAATACTGCCCAAACAGCACATGACGCAAAGAAAAATGAAAGAAAAAAGAGGTGCAAGATGGAATTGTCCTTGGGCCCTCCCAAAAACCCTTATGTTGTATAAACAGGACATGCACACTTTAACGAACCCATCATTTCAGCGACAGGGTCTGCCACACGACTGTGACTGAAATGACTGGTTGGTTTGGGCCCCCACCAAAAAAGAAGCAATCAATCTCTCCTTGCACAAACTGGCTCTACAGAGGCAAGATGTCCACTTCATCATCATCGTCCGATTCATCACCCCTTTCTCTGTGTACATCCCCCTCCTCACAGATTATTAATTCGTCCCCACTGGAATCCACCATCTCAGGTCCCCGTGTACTTTCTGGAGGCAATTGCTGCTGGTGAATGTCTCCATGGAGGAATTGATTATAATTCATTTTAATGAACATCATCTTCTCCACATTTTCTAGAAGTAAGGTGAGCGGCGGCACTAAACACTCTTTCGGAGTACACACTGGAGGGAGGGCAACTTAGGTAGAATAAAGCCAGTTTGTGCAAGGGCCTCCAAATTGCCTCTTTTTTTTTTTCCTGCCAGTATACGTACGGACTGTCTGACGTGCCTACTTGGATGCGGTCACTCATATAATCCTCCACCATTCTTTCAATGGTGAGAGAATCATATGCAGTGACAGTAGACGACATGTCAGTAATCGTTGGCAGGTCCTTCAGTCCGGACCAGATGTCAGCATCAGCAGTCGCTCCAGACTGCCCTGCATCACCGCCAGTGGGTGGGCTCGGAATTCGTAGCCTTTTCCTCGCACCCCCAGTTGCGGGAGAATGTGAAGGAGGAGATGTTGACGGGTCGCGTTCCGCTTGACTTGACAATTTTCTCACCAGCAGTTCTTTGAACCTCTGCAGACTTGTGTCTGCCGGAAAGAGAGATCCAACGTAGGTTTTAAATCTAGGATCGAGCACGGTGGCCAAAATGTAGTGCTCTGATTTCAACAGATTGACCACCCGTGAATCCTGGTTAAGCGAATTAAGGGCTCCATCCACAAGTCCCACATGCCTAGCGGAATCGCTCTGTTTTAGCTCCTACTTCAATGCCTCCAGCTTCTTCTGCAAAAGCCTGATGAGGGGAATGACCTGACTCAGGCTGGCAGTGTCTGAACTGACTTCACGTGTGGCAAGTTCAAAAGGTTGCAGAACCTTGCACAACGTTGAAATCATTCTCCACTGCGCTTGAGACAGGTGCATTCCACCTCCTTTGCCTATATCGTGGCCAGATGTATAGGCTTGAATGGCCTTTTGCTGCTCCTCCATCCTCTGAAGCATATAGAGGGTTGAATTCCACCTCGTTACCACCTCTTGCTTCAGATGATGGCAGGGCAGGTTAAGGTGTTTTTGGTGGTGCTCCAGTCTTCTGTACGCGGTGCCTGTACGCCGAAAGTGTCCCGCAATTCTTCTGGCCACCGACAGCATCTCTTGCACGCCCCTGTCGTTTTTTAAATAATTCTGCACCACCAAATTCAAGGTATGTGCAAAACATGGGACGTGCTGGAATTTGCCCAGATGTAATGCACGCACAATATTGCTGGCGTTGTCCGATGCCACAAATCCCCAGGAGAGTCCAATTGGGGTAAGCCATTCTGCGATGATCTTCCTCTGTTGCCGTAAGAGGTTTTCAGCTGTGTGCGTATTCTGGAAAGCGGTGATACAAAGCGTATCCTGCCTAGGAACGAGTTGGCGTTTGCGAGATGCTGCTACTGGTGCCGCCGCTGCTGTTCTTGCGGCGGGAGTCCATACATCTACCCAGTGGGCTGTCACAGTCATATAGTCCTGACCCTGCCCTGCTCCACTTGTCCACATGTCAGTGGTTAAGTGGACATTGGGTACAACTGCATTTTTTAGGACACTGGTGAGTCTTTTTCTGACGTCCGTGTACATTCTCGGTATCGCCTGCCTAGAGAAGTGGAACCTAGATGGTATTTGGTAAGGGGGCACACTACCTCAAGCAATTGTTTAGTTCCCTGTGAACTAACGGCGGATACTGGACGCACGTCTAATACCAACATAGTTGGCAAGGCCTCAGTTATCCGCTTTGCAACAGGATGACTGCTGTGATATTTCATCTTCCTCGCAAAGGACTGTTGGACAGTCAATTGCTTACTGGAAGTAGTACAAGTGGTCTTCCGACTTCCCCTCTGGGATGACGATCGACTCCCAGCAGCAACAACAGCAGCGCCAGCAGCAGTAGGCGTTACACTCAAGGATACATCAGAGGAATCCCAGGCAGGAGAGGACTCGTCAGAATTGCCAGTGACATGGCCTGCAGGACTATTGGCATTCCTGGGGAAGGAGGAAATTGACACTGAGGGAGTTGGTGGGGTGGTTTGCGTGAGCTTGGTTACAAGAGGAAGGGATTTACTGGTCAGTGGACTGCTTCCGCTGTCGCCCAAAGTTTTTGAACTTGTCACTGACTTATTATAAATGCGCTGCAGGTAACGTATAAGGGAGGATGTTCCGAGGTGGTTAACGTCCTTACCCCTACTTATTACAGCTTGACAAAGGGAACACACGGCTTGACACCTGTTGTCCGCATTTCTGTTGAAATAATTCCACACTGAAGAGCTGATTTTTTTTGTATTTTGACCAGGCATGTCAATGGCCATATTCCTCCCACGGACAACAGGTGTCTCCCCGGGTGCCTGACTTAAACAAACCACCTCACCATCAGAATCCTCCTTGTCAATTTCCTCCCCAGCTCCAGCAACACCCATATCCTCATCCTGGTGTACTTCAACACTGACATCTTCAATCTGACTATCAGGAACTGGACTGCGGGTGCTCCTTCCAGCACTTGCAGGGGGCGTGCAAATGGTGGAAGGCGCAAGCTCTTCCCGTCCAGTGTTGGGAAGGTCAGGCATCGCAACCGACACAATTGGACTCTCCTTTGGGATCTGGGATTTTCGAAGAACGCACAGTTCTTTGCTGTGCTTTTGCCGCAAGTCTTTTCAGTTTTCTAGCGAGAGGATGAGTGCTTCCATCCTCATGTGAAGCTGAACCACTAGCCATGAACATAGGCCAGGGCCTCAGCCGTTCCTTGCCACTCCGTGTCGTAAATGGCATATTGGCAAGTTTACGCTTCTCCTCAGACGCTTTTAATTTTGATTTTTGGGTCATTTTTTTACTGATCTTTTGTGTTTTGGATTTTACATGCTCTGTACTATGACATTGGGCATCGGCCTTGGCAGACGACGTTGATGGCATTTCATCGTCTCGGCCATGACTAGTGGCAGCAGCTTCAGCACGAGGTGGAAGTGGATCTTGATCTTTCCCTATTTTTTTAACCTCCACATTTTTGTTCTCCATATTTTGCGCACAACTAAAAGCCACCACAGGTATACAATGTAGATGGATGGATAGTATAGTATTATATTACTTATGGACGATGAGTGCACTGATGACACAGAGGTAGGTACAGCCGTGGCCTACCGTACTGCTTATATATATAATGTACTGTATATAACGGACCTGGTGGACACTGTCAGCAGACTGCTAAACTAGTATGAAGAAAAAAAAAACCCACCACAGGTATACAATGTAGATGGATGGATAGTATAGTATTATATTACTTATGGACGACGAGTACACTGACGACACAGAGGTAGGTACAGCCGTGGCCTACCGTACTGCTTATATATATAATGTACTGTATATAACGGACCTGGTGGACACTGTCAGCAGACTGCTAAACTAGTATGAAGAAAAAAAAAACCCACCACAGGTATACAATGTTGATGGATGGATAGTATAGTATTATATTACTTATGGACGTCGAGTGCACTGACGACACAGAGGTAGGTACAGCCGTGGCCTACCGTACTGCTTATATATATAATAATATACTGTATATAACGGACCTGGTGGACACTGTCAGCAGACTGCTAAACTAGTATGAAGAAGAAAAAAACCACCACAGGTAGGTATACAATACAATGTAGATGGATGGATAGTAAGTATAGTATTATATTACTTATGGACGACGAGTGCACTGACGACACAGAGGTAGGTACAGCCGTGGCCTACCGTACTGCTTATATATATAATATACTGTATATAACGGACCTGGTGGACACTGTCAGCAGACTGCTAAACTAGTATGAAGAAAAAAAAACCACCACAGGTAGGTATACAATAATGTAGATGGATGGATAGTAAGTATAGTATTATATTACTTATGGACGACGAGTGCACTGACGACACAGAGGTAGGTACAGCCGTGGCCTACCGTACTGCTTATATATATAATATACTGTATATAACGGACCTGGTGGACACTGTCAGCAGACTGCTAAACTAGTATGAAGAAAAAAAAACCCACCACAGGTAGGTATACAATACAATGTAGATGGATGGATAGTAAGTATAGTATTATATTACTTATGGACGACGAGTGCACTGACGACACAGAGGTAGGTACAGCCGTTGGCTACCGTACTGCTTATATATATAATATACTGTATATAACGGACCTGGTGGACACTGTCAGCAGACTGCTAAACTAGTATGAAGAAAAAAAAAACCACCACAGGTAGGTATACAATACAATGTAGATGGATGGATAGTAAGTATAGTATTATATTACTTATGGACGACGAGTGCACTGACGACACAGAGGTAGGTACAGCCGTGGCCTACCGTACTGCTTATATATATAATATACTGTATATAACGGACCTGGTGGACACTGTCAGCAGACTGCTAAACTAGTATGAAGAAGAAAAAAAAAGCCACCACAGGAGTGTTTTTCTGGCAGACAAACGTATACTGGACTGGTGGTCACTGTCAGCAAAACTGTGCACTGTACTCCTGCTATAACTGCTCCCCAGTCCCCACAATTAGGCAGTGTGAGCAGAGCACTCAGCACAGATATATCATGCAGCAGTGCAGCACACTGAGTGAGCACAGATATGGTGGTCGGAGCGTTTTTTTCAGGCAGAGAAACAAAGGATTAAACTCACTGGTGGTAAACCCTGCACTGTACTCCCTAACAGCTGCTCCCCGTCCCCAATCCTCCCCACAATTATAACTAAGTCACTCAGTTTACTCTTTTCTTTTCTAATATAACGGAGAGGACGCCAGCCACGTCCTCTTCCTATCAATCTCAATGCACGTGTGAAAATGCGGCGATGCGCGGCTCCTTATATAGAATCCGAATCTCGCGAGAATCCGACAGCGGGATGATGACGTTCGGGCGCGCTCGGGTTAACCGAGCAAGGCGGGAGGATCCGAGTCGCTCGGACCCGTGTAAAAAAGGTGAAGTTCGGGCGAGTTCGGATCCCGAGGATCCGAACCCGCTCATCACTAAGTAATACTATCTAATAATACTGTGTGCTGTCCTGTCCAATAACCCATGCTGTGTGCAATAATACTATATACAGGTTGAGTATCCCATATCCAAATATTCCGAAATACGGAATATTCCGAAATACGGACTTTTTTGAGTGAGAGTGAGATAGTGAAACCTTTGTTTTTTGATGGCTCAATGTACACAAACTTTGTTTAATACACAAAGTTATTAAAAATATTGTATTAAATGACCCCCAGGCTGTGTGTATAAGGTGTATATGAAATATAAATGAATTGTGTGAATGTAGACACACTTTGTTTAATGCACGAAGTTATAAAAAATATTGGCTAAAATGACCTTCAGGCTGTGTGTATATGGTGTATATGTAACATAAATGCATTCTGTGCTTATATTTAGTAGAGATGAGCGGGTTCGGTTTCTCTGAATCCGAACCCGCCCGAACTTCATGGTTTTTTTCACGGGTCCGAGCAGACTCGGATCCTCCCGCCTTGCTCGGTTAACCCGAGCGCGCCCGAACGTCATCATGACGCTGTCGGATTCTCGCGAGACTCGGATTCTATATAAGGAGCCGCGCGTCGCCGCCATTTTCACACGTGCATTGAGATTGATAGGGAGAGGACGTGGCTGGCGTCCTCTCCATTTAGATTAGGAGAGAGAGAGAGAGATTGACCTGAGGCTGATACTGTAGAAGAGAGTGCAGAGTTTAGTGACTGACCACAGTGACCACCAGCAGTGCAGTTGTTTTATTTAATATATCCGTTCTCTGCCTGAAAAAAACGGTACACACAGTGACTCAGTCACATACCATATCTGTGTGCACTGCTCAGCCCAGTGTGCTGCATGCCTGCATCATCTATGTATATATTATATATCTGACTGTGCTCAGCTCACACAGCTTATAATTGTGGGGGAGACTGGGGAGCACTGCAGTGCCAGTTATAGGTTATAGCAGGAGCCAGGAGTACAAGACAGTCACATACCATATCTGTGTGCACTGCTCAGCCCAGTGTGCTGCATCATCTATGTATATATTATATATCTGACTGTGCTCAGCTCACACAGCTTATAATTGTGGGGGAGACTGGGGAGCACTGCAGTGCCAGTTATAGGTTATAGCAGGAGCCAGGAGTACATATTATATTAAAATTAAACAGTGCACACTTTTGCTGCAGGAGTGCCACTGCCAGTGTGACTGACCAGTGACCTGACCACACTGACCACCAGTATAGTTAGTAGTATACTATATTGTGATTGCCTGAAAAAGTTAAACACTCGTCGTGTGACTTCACTTGTGTGGTGTTTTTTTTTTAATTCTATAAAAAACTCATTCTGCTGACAGACAGTGTCCAGCAGGTCCGTCATTATATAATATATACCTGTCCGGCTGCAGTAGTGATATATATATATTTTTTATATCATTATTTATCATCCAGTCGCAGCAGACACAGTACGGTAGTTCACGGCTGTAGCTACCTCTGTGTCGGCACTCGGCAGTCCATCCATAATTGTATACCACCTACCCGTGGTTTTTTTTTCTTTCTTCTTTATACATACATACTACTACATCTCTTTATCAACCAGTCTATATTAGCAGCAGACACAGTACAGTACGGTAGTTCACGGCTGTGGCTACCTCTGTGTCGGCACTCGGCAGTCCGTCCATAATTGTATACCACCTACCCGTGTTTTTTTTTTCTTTCTTCTTTATACATACATACTACTACATCTCTTTATCAACCAGTCTATATTAGCAGCAGACACAGTACAGTACGGTAGTTCACGGCTGTAGCTACCTCTGTGTCGGCACTCGGCAGTCCGTCCATAATTGTATACCACCTACCCGAGGTTTTTTTTTCTTTCTTCTTTATACATACATACTACTACATCTCTTTATCAACCAGTCTATATTAGCAGCAGACACAGTACAGTACGGTAGTTCACAGCTGTAGCTACCTCTGTGTCGGCACTCGGCAGTCCGTCCATAATTGTATACCACCTACCCGTGGTTTTTTTTTCTTTCTTCTTTATACATACATACTACTACATCTCTTTATCAACCAGTCTATATTAGCAGCAGACACAGTACAGTACGGTAGTTCACGGCTGTAGCTACCTCTGTGTCGGCACTCGGCAGTCCGTCCATAATTGTATACCACCTACCCGTGGTTTTTTTTTCTTTCTTCTTTATACATACATACTACTACATCTCTTTATCAACCAGTCTATATTAGCAGCAGACACAGTACAGTACGGTAGTTCACGGCTGTAGCTACCTCTGTGTCGGCACTCGGCAGTCCGTCCATAATTGTATACCACCTACCCGTGGTTTTTTTTTCTTTCTTCTTTATACATACATACTACTACATCTCTTTATCAACCAGTCTATATTAGCAGCAGACACAGTACAGTACGGTAGTTCACGGCTGTAGCTACCTCTGTGTCGGCACTCGGCAGTCCGTCCATAATTGTATACCACCTACCCGTGGTTTTTTTTTCTTTCTTCTTTATACATACATACTACTACATCTCTTTATCAACCAGTCTATATTAGCAGCAGACACAGTACAGTACGGTAGTTCACGGCTGTAGCTACCTCTGTGTCGGCACTCGGCAGTCCGTCCATAATTGTATACCACCTACCCGTGGTTTTTTTTTCTTTCTTCTTTATACATACATACTACTACATCTCTTTATCAACCAGTCTATATTAGCAGCAGACACAGTACAGTACGGTAGTTCACGGCTGTAGCTACCTCTGTGTCGGCACTCGGCAGTCCGTCCATAATTGTATACCACCTACCCGTGGTTTTTTTTTCTTTCTTCTTTATACATACATACTACTACATCTCTTTATCAACCAGTCTATATTAGCAGCAGACACAGTACAGTACGGTAGTTCACGGCTGTAGCTACCTCTGTGTCGGCACTCGGCAGTCCGTCCATAATTGTATACTAGTATCCATCCATCTCCATTGTTTACCTGAGGTGCCTTTTAGTTGTGCCTATTAAAAATTAAAATATGGAGAACAAAAATGTTGAGGTTCCAAAATTAGGGAAAGATCAAGATCCACTTCCACCTCGTGCTGAAGCTGCTGCCACTAGTCATGGCCGAGACGATGAAATGCCAGCAACATCGTCTGCCAAGGCCGATTCCCAATGTCATAGTACAGAGCATGTCAAATCCAAAACACCAAATATCAGTAAAAAAAGGACTCCAAAACCTAAAATAAAATTGTCGGAGGAGAAGCGTAAACTTGCCAATATGCCATTTACCACACGGAGTGGCAAGGAACGGCTGAGGCCCTGGCCTATGTTCATGGCTAGTGGTTCAGCTTCACATGAGGATGGAGGCACTCAGCCTCTCGCTAGAAAAATTAAAAGACTCAAGCTGGCAAAAGCAGTAGCACTGCAAAGAACTGTGCGTTCTTCGAAATCCCAAATCCACAAGGAGAGTCCAATTGTGTCGGTTGCGATGCCTGACCTTCCCAACACTGGACGTGAAGAGCATGCGCCTTCCACCATTTGCACGCCCCCTGCAAGTGCTGGAAGGAGCACCCGCAGTCCAGTTCCTGATAGTCAGATTGAAGATGTCAGTGTTGAAGTACACCAGGATGAGGAGGATATGGGTGTTGCTGGCGCTGGGGAGGAAATTGACCAGGAGGATTCTGATGGTGAGGTGGTTTGTTTAAGTCAGGCACCCGGGGAGACACCTGTTGTCCGTGGGAGGAATATGGCCGTTGACATGCCTGGTGAAAATACCAAAAAAATCAGCTCTTCGGTGTGGAGGTATTTCAACAGAAATGCGGACAACAGGTGTCAAGCCGTGTGTTCCCTTTGTCAAGCTGTAATAAGTAGGGGTAAGGACGTTAACCACCTCGGAACATCCTCCCTTATACGTCACCTGCAGCGCATTCATAATAAGTCAGTGACAAGTTCAAAAACTTTGGGTGACAGCGGAAGCAGTCCACTGACCAGTAAATCCCTTCCTCTTGTAACCAAGCTCACGCAAACCACCCCACCAACTCCCTCAGTGTCAATTTCCTCCTTCCCCAGGAATGCCAATAGTCCTGCAGGCCATGTCACTGGCAATTCTGACGAGTCCTCTCCTGCCTGGGATTCCTCCGATGCATCCTTGCGTGTAACGCCTACTGCTGCTGGCGCTGCTGTTGTTGCTGCTGGGAGTCGATGGTCTTCCCAGAGGGGAAGTCGTAAGACCACTTTTACTACTTCCACCAAGCAATTGACTGTCCAACAGTCCTTTGCGAGGAAGATGAAATATCACAGCAGTCATCCTACTGCAAAGCGGATAACTGAGGCCTTGGCATCCTGGGTGGTGAGAAACGTGGTTCCGGTATCCATCATTACTGCAGAGCCAACTAGAGACTTGTTGGAGGTACTGTGTCCCCGGTACCAAATACCATCTAGGTTCCATTTCTCTAGGCAGGCGATACCGAAAATTTACACAGACCTCAGAAAAAGAGTCACCAGTGTCCTAAAAAATGCAGCTGTACCCAATGTCCACTTAACCACGGACATGTGGACAAGTGGAGCAGGGCAGGGTCAGGACTATATGACTGTGACAGCCCACTGGGTAGATGTATGGACTCCCGCCGCAAGAACAGCAGCGGCGGCACCAGTAGCAGCATCTCGCAAACGCCAACTCTTTCCTAGGCAGGCTACGCTTTGTATCACCGCCTTCCAGAATACGCACACAGCTGAAAACCTCTTACGGCAACTGAGGAAGATCATCGCGGAATGGCTTACCCCAATTGGACTCTCCTGTGGATTTGTGGCATCGGACAACGCCAGCAATATTGTGTGTGCATTAAATATGGGCAAATTCCAGCACGTCCCATGTTTTGCACATACCTTGAATTTGGTGGTGCAGAATTTTTTAAAAAACGACAGGGGCGTGCAAGAGATGCTGTCGGTGGCCAGAAAAATTGCGGGACACTTTCGGCGTACAGGCACCACGTACAGAAGACTGGAGCACCACCAAAAACTACTGAACCTGCCCTGCCATCATCTGAAGCAAGAAGTGGTAACGAGGTGGAATTCAACCCTCTATATGCTTCAGAGGTTGGAGGAGCAGCAAAAGGCCATTCAAGCCTATACAATTGAGCACGATATAGTAGGTGGAATGCACCTGTCTCAAGTGCAGTGGAGAATGATTTCAACGTTGTGCAAGGTTCTGATGCCCTTTGAACTTGCCACACGTGAAGTCAGTTCAGACACTGCCAGCCTGAGTCAGGTCATTCCCCTCATCAGGCTTTTGCAGAAGAAGCTGGAGGCATTGAACAAGGAGCTAAAAGGGAGCGATTCCGCTAGGCATGTGGGACTTGTGGATGCAGCCCTTAATTCGCTTAACAAGGATTCACGGGTGGTCAATCTGTTGAAATCAGAGCACTACATTTTGGCCACCGTGCTCGATCCTAGATTTAAAGCCTACCTTGGATCTCTCTTTCCGGCAGACACAGGTCTGCTGGGGTTGAAAGACCTGCTGGTGAGAAAATTGTCAAGTCAAGCGGAACGCGACCTGTCAACATCTCCTCCTTCACATTCTCCCGCAACTGGGGGTGCGAGGAAAAGGCTCAGAATTCCGAGCCCACCCGCTGGCGGTGATGCAGGGCAGTCTGGAGCGACTGCTGATGCTGACATCTGGTCCGGACTGAAGGACCTGACAACGATTACGGACATGTCGTCTACTGTCACTGCATATGATTCTCTCAACATTGATAGAATGGTGGAGGATTATATGAGTGACCGCATCCAAGTAGGCACGTCACACAGTCCGTACTTATACTGGCAGGAAAAAGAGGCAATTTGGAGGCCCTTGCACAAACTGGCTTTATTCTACCTAAGTTGCCCTCCCACAAGTGTGTACTCCGAAAGAGTGTTTAGTGCCGCCGCTCACCTTGTCAGCAATCGGCGTACGAGGTTACATCCAGAAAATGTGGAGAAGATGATGTTCATTAAAATGAATTATAATCAATTCCTCCGCGGAGACATTGACCAGCAGCAATTGCCTTCACAAAGTACACAGGGAGCTGAGATGGTGGATTCCAGTGGGGACGAATTGATAATCTGTGAGGAGGGGGATGTACACGGTGATATATCGGAGGGTGATGATGAGGTGGACATCTTGCCTCTGTAGAGCCAGTTTGTGCAAGGAGAGATTAATTGCTTCTTTTTTGGGGGGGGTCCAAACCAACCCGTCATATCAGTCACAGTCGTGTGGCAGACCCTGTCACTGAAATGATGGGTTGGTTAAAGTGTGCATGTCCTGTTTTGTTTATACAACATAAGGGTGGGTGGGAGGGCCCAAGGATAATTCCATCTTGCACCTCTTTTTTCTTTTCTTTTTCTTTGCATCATGTGCTGATTGGGGAGGGTTTTTTGGAAGGGACATCCTGCGTGACACTGCAGTGCCACTCCTAAATGGGCCCGGTGTTTGTGTCGGCCACTAGGGTCGCTAATCTTACTCACACAGTCAGCTACCTCATTGCGCCTCTTTTTTTCTTTGCGTCATGTGCTGTTTGGGGAGGGTTTTTTGGAAGGGACATCCTGCGTGACACTGCAGTGCCACTCCTAGATGGGCCCGGTGTTTGTGTCGGCCACTAGGGTCGCTAATCTTACTCACACAGCTACCTCATTGCGCCTCTTTTTTTCTTTGCGTCATGTGCTGTTTGGGGAGGGTTTTTTGGAAGGGACATCCTGCGTGACACTGCAGTGCCACTCCTAGATGGGCCCGGTGTTTGTGTCGGCCACTAGGGTCGCTTATCTTACTCACACAGCGACCTCGGTGCAAATTTTAGGACTAAAAATAATATTGTGAGGTGTGAGGTATTCAGAATAGACTGAAAATGAGTGTAAATTATGGTTTTTGAGGTTAATAATACTTTGGGATCAAAATGACCCCCAAATTCTATGATTTAAGCTGTTTTTTAGTGTTTTTTTGAAAAAAACACCCGAATCCAAAACACACCCGAATCCGACAAAAAAAATTCGGTGAGGTTTTGCCAAAACGCGTTCGAACCCAAAACACGGCCGCGGAACCGAACCCAAAACCAAAACACAAAACCCGAAAAATTTCAGGCGCTCATCTCTAATAATAATACTGTGTGCTGTTCTGTCCAATAACCCATGCTGTGTGCAATAATACTATATAATAATACTGTGTACTGTCATGTCCAATAATCCATACTGTGTGCAATAATACTATATAATAATACTGTGTGCTGTCCAGTCCAATAATCCATACTTTATGTAATAATACTATATAATGATACTGTGTTCTGTTCTGTCCAATAACCCATGCTGTGTGCAATAATACTATATAATAATACTATGTACTGTCCTGTCCAATAATCCATACTGTGTGCAATAATACTATATAATAATACTGTGTGCTGTCCTGTCCAATAATACATGCTGTGTGCAATAATACTATATAATAATACTGTGTTCTGTTCTGTCCAATAACCCATGCTGTGTGCAATAATACTATATAATAATACTGTGTACTGTCCTGTCCAATAATCCATACTGTGTGCAATAATACTATATAATAATACTGTGTGCTGTCCTGTCCAATAATACATGCTGTGTGCAATAATACTATATAATAATACTGTGTGCTATACTGTCCAATAATCCATGCTGTGTGCAATAATACTATATAATATTACTGTGTGCTATACTGTCCAATAATCCATGATGTGTGCAATAATACTATATAATAATACTTTGTACTGTCCTGTCCAATAACCCATGCTGTGTGCATTAATACTATATAATAATACTGTGTGCTGTCCTGCGTAATAATCCATGCTGTGTGCAATAATACTATATAATAATACTGTGTGCTGTTCTGTCCAATAATTCATACTGTGTGTAATAATACTATCTAATAATACTGTGTGCTTTACTGTCCAAAAACCCATGCTGTGTACAATAATACTATATAATACTACTGTGTGCTATCCTGTCCAATAATCCATGCTTTCTGCAATAATACTATATAATAATACTGTGTGCTGTTCTGTCCAATAATCCATGCTGTGTGCAATAATACTATATAATAATACTGTGTGCTGTCCTGTCCAATAATCCATACTGTGTGCAATAATACTATATAATAATACTGTGTGATATACTGTCCAATAATCCATACTGTGTGCAAAATACTATATAATAATACTGTGTGATATACTGTCCAATAGCCCATGCTGTGTGCAATAATACTATATAATACTACTGCGTGCTATCCTGTCCAACCACCAATGCTGTGTGCAATAATACTATATAATTATACAGGTTGAGTCTCCCTTATCCAAAATGCTTGGGACCAGAGGTATTTTGGATATCGGATTTTTACGTATTTTGGAATAATTGCCTAACATAATGAGATATCATGGTGATGGGACCTAAATCTAAGCACAGAATGCATTTATGTTACATATACACCTTATACACACAGCCTGAAGGTAATTTTAGCCAATATTTGTTATAACTTTGTGCATTAAACAAAGTGTGTCTACATTCACACAATTCATTTGTTTCATATACACCTTATACACACAGCCTGAGGGTCATTCAATACAATATTTTTTTAATAACTTTGTGTATTAAACAAAGTTTGTGTACATTGAGCCATCAAAAAACAAAGGTTTCACTATCTCACTCTCACTCAAAAAAGTCCGTATTTCGGAATATTCCGTATTTCGGAATATTTGGATATGGGATACTCAACCTGTACTGTGTGCTGTCCTGTCCAATAATCCATACTGTGTGTAATAATACTATATAATACTGTGTGCTGTTCTGTCCAATAACACATACTGTGTGCAATAATACTATATAATAATACTGTGTGCTATCCTATCTAATAATTCATGCTGTGTGCAATAATACTATATAATACTATGGTGTGCTGTCCTTTACAATAATGCATGTTGTGTGCAATAATACTATATAATATTACTGTATGCTGTCCTGTACAATAATACATGCTGTGTGAAATAATACTATATATTTATATTATGTGTTCTTCTGTCCAATAATCCATGCTGTGTGTAATAATATATAATAATACTGTGTGCTGTCCAGTCCAATAATCCATACTGTGTGTAATAATACTATATAATAATACTGTATGCTGTTCTGTCCAATAACCCATGCTGTGTGCAATAATACTATATAATAATACTGTGTACTGTCCTGTCCAATAACCCATGCTGTGTGCAATAATACTATATAATAATACTGTGTGCTGTACTGTCCAATAATCCATACTGTGTGCAATAATACTATATAATAATACTGTGTGATATACTGTCCAAAAACCCATGCTGTGTGCAATAATACTATATAATACTACTGCGTGCTATCCTGTCCAATAACCCATGCTTTGTGCAATAATACTATATAATAATACTGTGTACTGTCCTGTAAAATAATCCATGGTGTGTGCGATAATACTTTATAATAATACTGTGTGCTGTCCAGTCTAATAACCCATGCTTTGTGCAATAATACTATATAATACTACTGTGTGCTGTCCTGTCCAATAATCCATACTGTGTGCAATAATACTATATAATAATACTATGTGCTGTCCTGTCCAATAATCCATACTGTGTGCAATAATACTATATAATAATACTGGCCCTCATTCCGAGTCGTTCGCTCGGTAATTTTCTTCGCATCGCAGCGTTTTTCAGCTTAGTGCGCATGCGCAATGTTCGCACTGCGACTGCGCCAAGTAATTTTGCTATGAAGATAGTTTTTTTACTCACGGCTTTTTCTTCGCACCGGCGATCGTAGTGTGATTGACAGGAAATGGGTGTTACTGGGCGGAAACACAGCGTTTTATGGGCGTGTGGATAAAAACGCTACCGTTTCCGGAAAAAACGCGGGAGTGGCTGGAGAAACGGAGGAGTGTCTGGGCGAACGCTGGGTGTGTTTGTGACGTCAAACCAGGAACGACAAGCACTGAACTGATCGCAGATGCCGAGTAAGTCTGAAGCAACTCTGAAACTGCTAAGTAGTTTGTAATCGCAATATTGCGAATACATCGTTCGCAATTTTAAGAAGCTAAGATTCACTCCCAGTAGGCGGCGGCTTAGCGTGTGTAACTCTGCTAAAATCGCCTTGCGAGCGAACAACTCGGAATGACCCCCACTGTGTGCTGTCCTGTCCAATAATCCATACTGTGTGCAATAATACTATATAATAATACTGTGTGCTGTCCTGTCCAATAAACCATACTGTGTGCAGAAATACTATCTAATAATACTGTGTGCTGTCCTGTCCAATAACCCATACTGTGTGCAGAAATACTATCTAATAATACTGTGTGCAGTCCTGTCCAATAACCCATACTGTGTGCAGAAATACTATCTAATAATACTGTGTGCTGTCCTGTCCAATAACCCATGCTTTGTGCAATAATACTATATAATAATACTGTGTGCTGTCCTTTACAATAATATACTAGTGTGCAATAAATTTCCATAAGTGCAGAGCATACCGTAGACATAATCTGCCTGATAAACTCTGATTAAAGTTCTAGTGACTTCTCAGGGCACAGAGTTCTATATACTGTAAGCAGCTCTACACACCAAAGAAGTCAATATGTTCACTTCCTTCACACACTCATTATGGAGCTCAACAGAGGCCACTGGAGATCCATGATCTTCTATGACAATTAGAGTGGTTTGTGGCAGCAGGAGAGCTATTACCTACTACAAGCTGCTTTTGGGAAGGATTCACTGTCCTGATCCACCGTGTTGAGTGGTTTGCAGAATTTGAGCATTGGGGAACATTCCCTGGAAGATGAGTAGTGCTGCTACTGACCTGCTTCCACCATCACTGAGGACACCATTGCCTTTGTGTGTGCCAAAGTTATACTGTATACCAGGGTGAGCTTGGCCCAGTTAGAGAAGGAGATAGGCATCTCATCCAGATCCATCTGCTTGATATTCCATGAATAGCTTGGCCTGAGCAAGGTTTCTGCATGCTGGGTGCCCCACCAACTGACTTGAGAGCAAGAGGCTGGGTTCACTTGGAACTGTAACTTGCTGGATAGGTTTGATGGCAGTAGCCCAAACTCTGTCTGGGAGATGGCAATGAATCCTGGATCTACAGTTTGATCCAGAGACCAAACAAGTGGATCCCAGTTGGAGGTAATCCACCACAGAATTACCAACGTGAACGTGCCAAGCAGATAGTGGCTGATTTTGTGGGCAAGACTGGTCATGTAGCTGCTGTTCCACTTGGCAATCAGCGCACCATCACTGGGTACTGGTACGCCAACCAATGCCTGCCACAAGTGCTGGAAGCTACTTTCAGGCGCCGCCCAAGAACTCTCACTGACATTGCCCTTTTCTATCACAACAATGCACCTGACCACAAGCCCAGGAAAGTGGTGGATCTTCTTGTCCATGAATGCATCCAGGAGCTTGGTTATCCACTCTACTTCCAGACCTGGCCCCCTGTGACTTCTTCATTTTCCCACAAATCAAGTGCAAGATGCATCGGATTCATTTTGAATCACCAGTAGCTGCAGTGCAAAGCATTGTCTAGTATGTAGAAAACATAACCTGCTTAGAACTTGTCCAGCTGCTTCATCAAGTGATTTCAGTGCATGAAACTTTGCATACATTCCTCTGGTGAATACTTTGATAAAATGTAATGTTCACTTTGTTTGTAAATATAATCCTTTTTGTACATCCATAAACTTATTGCACACCACTTGTAGATGATGATAATAATAATAATAATAATAATAATAATCATAATAATAATAATCATAATATGCTATCCTGTGCAATAATCCATGCTGTGTGGAAGAAAAAAAGAAGAGGAGAAGGTAGAATAAGAAGAAGAAGAAGAAGAAGAAGAAGAAGAAGAAGAAGAAGAAGAAGAAGAAGAAGAAGAAGAAGAAGAAGAAGAAGAAGAAGAAGAAGAAGAAGTAGAAAAGAAGATGACTGTGTGCTATCCTGTTCAATAATCCATGCATTGCTCAATAATCCTAAAAAATAAATGTATATGCTATTGTGTCCAATAACCCATGCTGTGTACAATAGTAAAATATAATAATACTGTTTCTTAACCTACCCAATTGTCCTTTAGTCCTTACTGTATTCTATTATCAAATACTGTCTAATAATGAAAACTTCTGTTATCCTGCCAGATATTCCATGTAATTCCATGTAATAATCAATATTGTGTGCTCTTATTTTGAACGCACTATACAGTCTGCTATAATAACAGGTAATAATCATAAACTGAGAGCCCATTTATCAGCTTTGTTTCCATTAATAAAGTGACTGATACAAGCTATACAGTATAAAGTAATGCTTGTTAGACATCTGTTTATTACACAGCATAAGAGCTATTACATAATGTGTGGATTTCTTTACAACAAGAACAAATATTATTTATGCTTATTTTATATTTATTTCAACAATAATTATTACTGATCTTATTTAACAGGCTATTGTTTGTCACACTGCATATGTTTTATTACATGGTATACCAAAGTAGAAGGGGCTCTGGATATACTATTTGCTATTTTGTAGATTATGAATTATTGCACAGAAAAATGATAATGATGTGACAGTATATTTTGTATGACAGAGTTGTGGTTTATATTGAGAGGATACATTCTCTTTCCATCACTCACCATATTCAGAGCATTGTCTGCTGATGTGCTCGTCTCTCCTCAAATGCTTTTTGGGGTAAGGGCTTTCTGAAATAGGGATTTTATAGACCCAGAAAGCCCAGACCGCAAAAAGATCTGTGGTGGACATGGGGTCTTCTTCTGGCTCCTCAGGGGCTTGGAAGACCATCAGCTGTTGGAAATGGTCCAGCTTCTTTTCCACTGTGCTTAAGCAGACAGCACAGACAGCACTGGCTGAATCTGGTGCTCTTTTTTAGGTCCTCCAGGAATCCTCCTATATTATATGGAGAGAGTGCTCCATCCTCACCCACAGTGCATTTACATTACCCTTCATGTAGGTCCTCCAGGAATCCTCCTATATTATATGGAGAGAGTGCTCCATCCTCACCCACAGTGCATTTACATTACCCTTCATGTAGGTCCTCCAGGAATCCTCCTATATTATATGGAGAGAGTGCTCCATCCTCACCCACAGTGCATTTACATTACCCTTCATGTAGGTCCTCCAGGAATCCTCCTATATTATATGGAGAGAGTGCTCCATCCTCACCCACAGTGCATTTACATTACCCTTCATGTAGGTCCTCCAGGAATCCTCCTATATTATATGGAGAGAGTGCTCCATCCTCACCCACAGTGCATTTACATTACCCTTCATGTAGGTCCTCCAGGAATCCTCCTATATTATATGGAGAGAGTGCTCCATCCTCACCCACAGTGCATTTACATTACCCTTCATGTAGGTCCTCCAGGAATCCTCCTATATTATATGGAGAGAGTGCTCCATCCTCACCCACAGTGCATTTACATTACCCTTCATGTAGGTCCTCCAGGAATCCTCCTATATTATATGGAGAGAGAGCTCTATCCTCACCCACAGTGCATTTACATTACCCTTCATGTAGGTCCTCCAGGAATCCTCCTATATTATATGGAGAGAGTGCTCCATCCTCACCCACAGTGCATTTACATTACCCTTCATGTAGGTCCTCCAGGATCCCTCCTATATTTTACGGAGAGAGAGCTCTATCCTCACCCACAGTGCATTTACATTACCCTTCATGTAGGTCCTCAAGGAATCCTCCTATATTATATGGAGAGAGTGCTCCATCCTCACCCACAGTGCATTTACATTACCCTTCATGTAGGTCCTCCAGGAATCCTCCTATATTATATGGAGAGAGTGCTCCATCCTCACCCACAGTGCATTTACATTACCCTTCATGTAGGTCCTCCAGGAATCCTCCTATATTATATGGAGAGAGTGCTCCATCCTCACCCACAGTGCATTTACATTACCCTTCATGTAGGTCCTCCAGGAATCCTCCTATATTATATGGAGAGAGTGCTCCATCCTCACCCACAGTGCATTTACATTACCCTTCATGTAGGTCCTCCAGGAATCCTCCTATATTATATGGAGAGAGTGCTCCATCCTCACCCACAGTGCATTTACATTACCCTTCATGTAGGTCCTCCAGGAATCCTCCTATATTATATGGAGAGAGTGCTCCATCCTCACCCACAGTGCATTTACATTACCCTTCATGTAGGTCCTCCAGGAATCCTCCTATATTATATGGAGAGAGTGCTCCATCCTCACCCACAGTGCATTTACATTACCCTTCATGTAGGTCCTCCAGGAATCCTCCTATATTATATGGAGAGAGAGCTCTATCCTCACCCACAGTGCATTTACATTACCCTTCATGTAGGTCCTCCAGGAATCCTCCTATATTATATGGAGAGAGTGCTCCATCCTCACCCACAGTGCATTTACATTACCCTTCATGTAGGTCCTCCAGGAATCCTCCTATATTATATGGAGAGAGTGCTCCATCCTCACCCACAGTGCATTTACATTACCCTTCATGTAGGTCCTCCAGGAATCCTCCTATATTATATGGAGAGAGTGCTCCATCCTCACCCACAGTGCATTTACATTACCCTTCATGTAGGTCCTCCAGGAATCCTCCTATATTATATGGAGAGAGTGCTCCATCCTCACCCACAGTGCATTTACATTACCCTTCATGTAGGTCCTCCAGGAATCCTCCTATATTATATGGAGAGAGTGCTCCATCCTCACCCACAGTGCATTTACATTACCCTTCATGTAGGTCCTCCAGGAATCCTCCTATATTATATGGAGAGAGTGCTCCATCATCACCCACAGTGCATTTACATTACCCTTCATGTAGGTCCTCCAGGAATCCTCCTATATTATATGGAGAGAGTGCTCCATCCTCACCCACAGTGCATTTACATTACCCTTCATGTAGGTCCTCCAGGAATCCTCCTATATTATATGGAGAGAGTGCTCCATCCTCACCCACAGTGCATTTACATTACCCTTCATGTAGGTCCTCCAGGAATCCTCCTATATTATATGGAGAGAGAGCTCTATCCTCACCCACAGTGCATTTACATTACCCTTCATGTAGGTCCTCCAGGAATCCTCCTATATTATATGGAGAGAGTGCTCCATCCTCACCCACAGTGCATTTACATTACCCTTCATGTAGGTCCTCCAGGATCCCTCCTATATTTTACGGAGAGAGAGCGCCTTCCTCACCTTCAGTGCTTCTACAATACCCTTCATGTAGGTCCTCCAAGAATCCTTCTATACTACACAGATTGAATGCTCCATTCTTATTGCTTTTACATTTACTCTTCCTTGGGTACAATTAGAATTGTTTAGGAACACAGATACTATGTTTGTCTTCTATAGGCACAGTAATGTCACTGTACAATGTATAAATATCTATGTGCATGCCTGAAACAAAGCAGTGGATGTTGTTATTGACTTATTTAGTCAGGTAATAAAAATTCACTTCAGATTTCAGTTCCATAGTCAGAATGAAGTATTTCTGCTCAATGTGACATTATACATGTAATATCCTTCAGCTGACAACACACCCACGTTACTGTCTTCCTCCACTGACCACTGTCTGCAAATCACGTTATAATGTGTGTGCGTTCTATTAATCTGGCCTTCAGCATAGAGTCTTCAGGTTGTTATCCAAATATTAAGTCAGCATTTATTAAATATGTACGATATTCACTGGAATCCATTATTTTTCGTATCCACATTTGCTCACTCCAGCAATCATTCTATTGAAAGCCTTTGTTATGCCACAATGTGTGATGACTGGAGACCTGTATGATAGTCACTATGCAGAATAGACAGTGACACGCTGAGTGTGATACATGATGACTGGAGACCTGTATGATAGTCACTAGTGCAGAATAGACAGTAACACGCTGAGTGTGATACATGATGACTGGAGACCTGTATGATAGTCACTATGCAGAATAGACAGTAACACGCTGAGTGTGATACATGATGACTGGAGACCTGTATGATAGTCACTATGCAGAATAGACAGTGACACGCTGAGTGTGATACATGATGACTGGAGACCTGTATGATAGTCACTAGTGCAGAATAGACAGTAACACGCTGAGTGTGATACATGATGACTGGAGACCTGTATGATAGTCACTATGCAGAATAGACAGTAACACGCTGAGTGTGATACATGATGACTGGAGACCTGTATGATAGTCACTATGCAGAATAGACAGTAACATGCTGAGTGTGATACATGATGACTGGAGACCTGTATGATAGTCACTATGCAGAATAGACAGTAACACGCTGAGTGTGATACATGATGACTGGAGACCTGTATGACAGTCACTATGCAGAATAGACAGTAACATGCTGAGTGTGATACATGATGACTGGAGACCTGTATGATAGTCACTATGCAGAATAGACAGTAACACGCTGAGTGTGATACATGATGACTGGAGACCTCTATGATAGTCACTATGCAGAATAGACAGTGACACGCTGAGTGTGATACATGATGACTGGAGACCTGTATGATAGTCACTATGCAGAATAGACAGTGACACGCTGAGTGTGATACATGATGACTGGAGACCTGTATGACAGTCACTATGCAGAATAGACAGTAACACGCTGAGTGTGATACATGATGACTGGAGACCTGTATAACAGTCACTATGCAGAATAGACAGTGACACGCTGAGTGTGATACATGATGACTGGAGACCTGTATGATAGTCACTATGCAGAATAGACAGTAACACGCTGAGTGTGATACATGATGACTGGAGACCTGTATGATAGTCACTATGCAGAATAGACAGTAACACGCTGAGTGTGATACATGATGACTGGAGACCTGTATGATAGTCACTATGCAGAATAGACAGTAACACGCTGAGTGTGATACATGATGACTGGAGACCTGTATGATAGTCACTATGCAGAATAGACAGTGACACGCTGAATGTGATACATGATGACTGGAGACCTGTATGATAGTCACTATGCAGAATAGACAGTAACACGCTGAGTGTGATACATGATGACTGGAGACCTGTATGATAGTCACTATGCAGAATAGACAGTGACACGCTGAGTGTGATACATGATGACTGGAGACCTGTATGATAGTCACTATGCAGAATAGACAGTAACACGCTGAGTGTGATACATGATGACTGGAGACCTGTATGACAGTCACTATGCAGAATAGACAGTAACACGCTGAGTGTGATACATGATGACTGGAGACCTGTATGATAGTCACTATGCAGAATAGACAGTAACACGCTGAGTGTGATACATGATGACTGGAGACCTGTATGATAGTCACTATGCAGAATAGACAGTAACACGCTGAGTGTGATACATGATGACTGGAGACCTGTATGACAGTCACTATGCAGAATAGACAGTGACACGCTGAGTGTGATACATGATGACTGGAGACCTGTATGATAGTCACTATGCAGAATAGACAGTGACACGCTGAGTGTGATACATGATGACTGGAGACCTGTATGATAGTCACTATGCAGAATAGACAGTGACACGCTGAGTGTGATACATGATGACTGGAGACCTGTATGATAGTCACTATGCAGAATAGACAGTAACACGCTGAGTGTGATACATGATGACTGGAGACCTGTATGATAGTCACTATGCAGAATAGACAGTAACACGCTGAGTATGATACATGATGACTGGAGACCTGTATAACAGTCACTATGCAGAATAGACAGTGACACGCTGAGTATGATACATGATGACTGGAGACCTGTATAACAGTCACTATGCAGAATAGACAGTGACACGCTGAGTATGATACATGATGACTGGAGACCTGTATGACAGTCACTATGCAGAATAGACAGTGACACGCTGAGTGTGATACATGATGACTGGAGACCTGTATGATAGTCACTATGCAGAATAGACAGTGACACGCTGAGTGTGATACATGATGACTGGAGACCTGTATGACAGTCACTATGCAGAATAGACAGTAACACGCTGAGTGTGATACATGATGACTGGAGACCTGTATGATAGTCACTATGCAGAATAGACAGTGACACGCTGAGTGTGATACATGATGACTGGAGACCTGTATGACAGTCATTATGCAGAATAGACAGTAACACGCTGAGTGTGATACATGATGACTGGAGACCTGTATGACAGTCACTATGCAGAATAGACAGTGACACGCTGAGTGTGATACATGATGACTGGAGACCTGTATGATAGTCACTATGCAGAATAGACAGTGACACGCTGAGTGTGATACATGATGACTGGAGACCTGTATGATAGTCACTATGCAGAATAGACAGTAACACGCTGAGTGTGATACATGATGACTGGAGACCTGTATGATAGTCACTATGCAGAATAGACAGTAACACGCTGAGTGTGATACATGATGACTGGAGACCTGTATGACAGTCATTATGCAGAATAGACAGTAACACGCTGAGTGTGATACAATGTTGACTGGAGACCTGTATAATAGTCACTATGCAGAATAGACAGTGACACGCTGAGTGTGATACATGATGACTGGAGACCTGTATGACAGTCACTATGCAGAATAGACAGTAACACGCTGAGTGTGATACATGATGACTGGAGACCTGTATGATAGTCACTATGCAGAATAGACAGTGACACGCTGAGTGTGATACATGATGACTGGAGACCTGTATGACAGTCATTATGCAGAATAGACAGTAACACGCTGAGTGTGATACATGATGACTGGAGACCTGTATGACAGTCACTATGCAGAATAGACAGTGACACGCTGAGTGTGATACATGATGACTGGAGACCTGTATGATAGTCACTATGCAGAATAGACAGTGACACGCTGAGTGTGATACATGATGACTGGAGACCTGTATGATAGTCACTATGCAGAATAGACAGTAACACGCTGAGTGTGATACATGATGACTGGAGACCTGTATGATAGTCACTATGCAGAATAGACAGTAACACGCTGAGTGTGATACATGATGACTGGAGACCTGTATGACAGTCACTATGCAGAATAGACAGTGACACGCTGAGTGTGATACATGATGACTGGAGACCTGTATGATAGTCATTATGCAGAATAGACAGTAACACGCTGAGTGTGATACAATGTTGACTGGAGACCTGTATAATAGTCACTATGCAGAATAGACAGTAACACGCTGAGTGTGATACATGATGACTGGAGACCTGTATGACAGTCACTATGCAGAATAGACAGTAACACGCTGAGTGTAATACATGATGACTGGAGACCTGTATGATAGTCACTATGCAGAATAGACAGTGACACGCTGAGTATGATACATGATGACTGGAGACCTGTATGACAGTCACTATGCAGAATAGACAGTGACACGCTGAGTGTGATACATGATGACTGGAGACCTGTATGATAGTCACTATGCAGAATAGACAGTAACACGCTGAGTGTGATACATGATGACTGGAGACCTGTATGATAGTCACTATGCAGAATAGACAGTGACAAGCTGAGTGTGATACATGATGACTGGAGACCTGTATGACAGTCACTATGCAGAATAGACAGTAACACGCTGAGTGTGATACATGATGACTGGAGACCTGTATGATAGTCACTATGCAGAATAGACAGTAACACGCTGAGTGTGATACATGATGACTGGAGACCTGTATGATAGTCACTATGCAGAATAGACAGTAACACGCTGAGTATGATACATGATGACTGGAGACCTGTATAACAGTCACTATGCAGAATAGACAGTGACACGCTGAGTATGATACATGATGACTGGAGACCTGTATAACAGTTACTATGCAGAATAGACAGTGACACGCTGAGTATGATACATGATGTCTGGAGACCTGTATGACAGTCACTATGCAGAATAGACAGTGACACGCTGAGTGTGATACATGATGACTGGAGACCTGTATGACAGTCACTATGCAGAATAGACAGTAACACGCTGAGTGTGATACATGATGACTGGAGACCTGTATGATAGTCACTATGCAGAATAGACAGTAACACGCTGAGTGTGATACATGATGACTGGAGACCTGTATGACAGTCATTATGCAGAATAGACAGTAACACGCTGAGTGTGATACATGATGACTGGAGACCTGTATGACAGTCACTATGCAGAATAGACAGTGACACGCTGAGTGTGATACATGATGACTGGAGACCTGTATGATAGTCACTATGCAGAATAGACAGTGACACGCTGAGTGTGATACATGATGACTGGAGACCTGTATGACAGTCATTATGCAGAATAGACAGTAACACGCTGAGTGTGATACATGATGACTGGAGACCTGTATGATAGTCACTATGCAGAATAGACAGTGACACGCTGAGTGTGATACATGATGACTGGAGACCTGTATGATAGTCACTATGCAGAATAGACAGTAACACGCTGAGTGTGATACATGATGACTGGAGACCTGTATGATAGTCACTATGCAGAATAGACAGTGACACGCTGAGTGTAATACATGATAACTGGAGACCTGTATGACAGTCACTATGCAGAATAGACAGTGACATGCTGAGTGTGATACATGATGACTGGAGACCTGTATGACAGTCACTATGCAGAATAGACAGTGACACGCTGAGTGTGATACATGATGACTGGAGACCTGTATGATAGTCACTATGCAGAATAGACAGTGACACGCTGAGTGTGATACATGATGACTGGAGACCTGTATGATAGTCACTATGCAGAATAGACAGTGACACGCTGAGTGTGATACATGATGACTGGAGACCTGTATGACAGTCACTATGCAGAATAGACAGTGACACGCTGAGTGTGATACATGATGACTGGAGACCTGTATGATAGTCACTATGCAGAATAGACAGTGACACGCTGAGTGTGATACATGATGACTGGAGACCTGTATGACAGTCACTATGCAGAATAGACAGTAACACGCTGAGTGTGATACATGATGACTGGAGACCTGTATGATAGTCACTATGCAGAATAGACAGTGACACGCTGAGTGTGATACATGATGACTGGAGACCTGTATGATAGTCACTATGCAGAATAGACAGTAACACGCTGAGTGTGATACATGATGACTGGAGACCTGTATGATAGTCACTATGCAGAATAGACAGTGACACGCTGAGTGTGATACATGATGACTGGAGACCTGTATGATAGTCACTATGCAGAATAGACAGTGACACGCTGAGTGTGATACATGATGACTGGAGACCTGTATGACAGTCACTATGCAGAATAGACAGTGACACGCTGAGTGTGATACATGATGACTGGAGACCTGTATGATAGTCACTATGCAGAATAGACAGTAACACGCTGAGTGTGATACATGATGACTGGAGACCTGTATGACAGTCACTATGCAGAATAGACAGTAACACGCTGAGTGTGATAAATGATGACTGGAGACCTGTATGATAGTCACTATGCAGAATAGACAGTAAACTATGCAGAATAGACAGTAACATGCTGAGTGTGATACATGATGACTGGAGACCTGTATGACAGTCACTATGCAGAATAGACAGTGACACGCTGAGTGTGATACATGATGACTGGAGACCTGTATGATAGTCACTATGCAGAATAGACAGTGACACGCTGAGTGTGATACATGATGACTGGAGACCTGTATGACAGTCACTATGCAGAATAGACAGTAACACGCTGAATGTGATACATGATGACTGGAGACCTGTATGACAGTCACTATGCAGAATAGACAGTGACACGCTGAGTGTGATACATGATGACTGGAGACCTGTATGATAGTCACTATGCAGAATAGACAGTGACACGCTGAGTGTGATACATGATGACTGGAGACCTGTATGACAGTCACTATGCAGAATAGACAGTGACACGCTGAGTGTGATACATGATGACTGGAGACCTGTATGATAGTCACTATGCAGAATAGACAGTGACACGCTGAGTGTGATACATGATGACTGGAGACCTGTATGACAGTCACTATGCAGAATAGACAGTAACACGCTGAGTGTGATACATGATGACTGGAGACCTGTATGATAGTCATTATGCAGAATAGACAGTAACACGCTGAGTGTGATACATGATGACTGGAGACCTGTATGATAGTCATTATGCAGAATAGACAGTAACACGCTGAGTGTGATACATGATGACTGGAGACCTGTATGATAGTCACTATGCAGAATAGACAGTAACACGCTGAGTGTGATACATGATGACTGGAGACCTGTATGATAGTCACTATGCAGAATAGACAGTAACACGCTGAGTGTGATACATGATGACTGGAGACCTGTATGATAGTCACTATGCAGAATAGACAGTGACACGCTGAGTGTGATACATGATGACTGGAGACCTGTATGATAGTCACTATGCAGAATAGACAGTGACACGCTGAGTGTGATACATGATGACTGGAGACCTGTATGATAGTCACTATGCAGAATAGACAGTGACACGCTGAGTGTGATACATGATGACTGGAGACCTGTATGACAGTCACTATGCAGAATAGACAGTGACACGCTGAGTGTGATACATGATGACTGGAGACCTGTATGATAGTCACTATGCAGAATAGACAGTGACACGCTGAGTGTAATACATGATGACTGGAGACCTGTATGATAGTCACTATGCAGAATAGACAGTAACACGCTGAGTGTGATACATGATGACTGGAGACCTGTATGATAGTCACTATGCAGAATAGACAGTAACACGCTGAGTGTGATACATGATGACTGGAGACCTGTATGACAGTCACTATGCAGAATAGACAGTAACATGCTGAGTGTGATACATGATGACTGGAGACCTGTATGACAGTCACTATGCAGAATAGACAGTGACACGCTGAGTGTGATACATGATGACTGGAGACCTGTATGACAGTCACTATGCAGAATAGACAGTAACATGCTGAGTGTGATACATGATGACTGGAGACCTGTATGATAGTCACTATGCAGAATAGACAGTAACACGCTGAGTGTGATACATGATGACTGGAGACCTGTATGACAGTCACTATGCAGAATAGACAGTAACATGCTGAGTGTGATACATGATGACTGGAGACCTGTATGACAGTCACTATGCAGAATAGACAGTGACACGCTGAGTGTGATACATGATGACTGGAGACCTGTATGATAGTCACTATGCAGAATAGACAGTAACACGCTGAGTGTGATACATGATGACTGGAGACCTGTATGATAGTCACTATGCAGAATAGACAGTGACACGCTGAGTGTGATACATGATGACTGGAGACCTGTATGATAGTCACTATGCAGAATAGACAGTGACACGCTGAGTGTGATACATGATGACTGGAGACCTGTATGATAGTCACTATGCAGAATAGACAGTAACACGCTGAGTGTGATACATGATGACTGGAGACCTGTATGATAGTCACTATGCAGAATAGACAGTGACACGCTGAGTGTGATACATGATGACTGGAGACCTGTATGATAGTCACTATGCAGAATAGACAGTGACACGCTGAGTGTGATACATGATGACTGGAGACCTGTATGATAGTCACTATGCAGAATAGACAGTGACACGCTGAGTGTGATACATGATGACTGGAGACCTGTATGATAGTCACTATGCAGAATAGACAGTAACACGCTGAGTGTGATACATGATGACTGGAGACCTGTATGACAGTCACTATGCAGAATAGACAGTGACACGCTGAGTGTGATACATGATGACTGGAGACCTGTATGACAGTCACTATGCAGAATAGACAGTAACACGCTGAGTGTGATACATGATGACTGGAGACCTGTATGACAGTCACTATGCAGAATAGACAGTAACACGCTGAGTGTGATACATGATGACTGGAGACCTGTATGATAGTCACTATGCAGAATAGACAGTAACACGCTGAGTGTGATACATGATGACTGGAGACCTGTATGATAGTCACTATGCAGAATAGACAGTAACACGCTGAGTGTGATACATGATGACTGGAGACCTGTATGACAGTCACTATGCAGAATAGACAGTAACACGCTGAGTGTGATACATGATGACTGGAGACCTGTATGACAGTCACTATGCAGAATAGACAGTAACACGCTGAGTGTGATACATGATGACTGGAGACCTGTATGACAGTCACTATGCAGAATAGACAGTAACACGCTGAGTGTGATACATGATGACTGGAGACCTGTATGATAGTCACTATGCAGAATAGACAGTGACACGCTGAGTGTGATACATGATGACTGGAGACCTGTATGATAGTCACTATGCAGAATAGATAGTGACACGCTGAGTGTGATACATGATGACTGGAGACCTGTATGATAGTCACTATGCAGAATAGACAGTAACACGCTGAGTGTGATACATGATGACTGGAGACCTGTATGACAGTCACTATGCAGAATAGACAGTAACACGCTGAGTGTGATACATGATGACTGGAGACCTGTATGACAGTCACTATGCAGAATAGACAGTAACACGCTGAGTGTGATACATGATGACTGGAGACCTGTATGATAGTCACTATGCAGAATAGACAGTAACACGCTGAGTGTGATACATGATGACTGGAGACCTGTATGACAGTCACTATGCAGAATAGACAGTGACACGCTGAGTGTGATACATGATGACTGGAGACCTGTATGATAGTCACTATGCAGAATAGACAGTGACACGCTGAGTGTGATACATGATGACTGGAGACCTGTATGACAGTCACTATGCAGAATAGACATTGACACGCTGAGTGTGATACATGATGACTGGAGACCTGTATGATAGTCACTATGCAGAATAGACAGTGACACGCTGAGTGTGATACATGATGACTGGAGACCTGTATGATAGTCACTATGCAGAATAGACAGTGACACGCTGAGTGTGATACATGATGACTGGAGACCTGTATGATAGTCACTATGCAGAATAGACAGTGACACGCTGAGTGTGATACATGATGACTGGAGACCTGTATGACAGTCACTATGCAGAATAGACAGTGACACGCTGAGTGTGATACATGATGACTGGAGACCTGTATGACAGTCACTATGCAGAATAGACAGTGACACGTTGAGTGTGATACATGATGACTGGAGACCTGTATGATAGTCACTATGCAGAATAGACAGTAACACGCTGAGTGTGATACATGATGACTGGAGACCTGTATGAACAGTCACTATGCAGAATAGACAGTGAACACGCTGAGTGTGAATACATGATGACTGGAGACCTGTATGATAGTCACTATGCAGAATAGACAGTGACACGCTGAGTGTGATACATGATGACTGGAGACCTGTATGATAGTCACTATGCAGAATAGACAGTGACACGCTGAGTGTGATACATGATGACTGGAGACCTGTATGACAGTCACTATGCAGAATAGACAGTGACACGCTGAGTGTGATACATGATGACTGGAGACCTGTATGATAGTCACTATGCAGAATAGACAGTAACACGCTGAGTGTGATACATGATGACTGGAGACCTGTATGATAGTCACTATGCAGAATAGACAGTGAACACGCTGAGTGTGATACATGATGACTGGAGACCTGTATGACAGTCACTATGCAGAATAGACAGTGACACGCTGAGTGTGATACATGATGACTGGAGACCTGTATGATAGTCACTATGCAGAATAGACAGTGACACGCTGAGTGTAGATACATGATGACTGGAGACCTGTATGACAGTCACTATGCAGAATAGACAGTGACACGCTGAGTGTGATACATGATGACTGGAGACCTGTATGACAGTCACTATGCAGAATAGACAGTGACACGCTGAGTGTGATACATGATGACTGGAGACCTGTATGACTAGTCACTATGCAGAATAGACAGTGACACGCTGAGTGTGATACATGATGACTGGAGACCTGTATGATAGTCACTATGCAGAATAGACAGTGACACGCTGAGTGTGATACATGATGACTGGAGACCTGTATGATAGTCACTATGCAGAATAGACAGTGAACACGCTGAGTGTGATAAATGATGACTGGAGACCTGTATGATAGTCACTATGCAGAATAGACAGTGAACACGCTGAGTGTGATACATGATGACTGGAGACCTGTATGATAGTCACTATGCAGAATAGACAGTGACACGCTGAGTGTGATACATGATGACTGGAGACCTGTATGACAGTCACTATGCAGAATAGACAGTAGACACGCTGAGTGTGATACATGATGACTGGAGACCTGTATGATAGTCACTATGCAGAATAGACAGTAACACGCTGAGTGTGATACATGATGACTGGAGACCTGTATGATAGTCACTATGCAGAATAGACAGTGACACGCTGAGTGTGATACATGATGACTGGAGACCTGTATGACTAGTCACTATGCAGAATAGACAGTGAACACGCTGAGTGTGATACATGATGACTGGAGACCTGTATGATAGTCACTATGCAGAATAGACAGTGACACGCTGAGTGTGATACATGATGACTGGAGACCTGTATGATAGTCACTATGCAGAATAGACAGTGACACGCTGAGTGTGATACATGATGACTGGAGACCTGTATGATAGTCACTATGCAGAATAGACAGTGACACGCTGAGTGTGATACATGATGACTGGAGACCTGTATGATAGTCACTATGCAGAATAGACAGTGACACGCTGAGTGTGATACATGATGACTGGAGACCTGTATGACAGTCACTATGCAGAATAGACAGTGACACGCTGAGTGTGATACATGATGACTGGAGACCTGTATGATAGTCACTATGCAGAATAGACAGTGACACGCTGAGTGTGATACATGATGACTGGAGACCTGTATGATAGTCACTATGCAGAATAGACAGTGACACGCTGAGTGTGATACATGATGACTGGAGACCTGTATGATAGTCACTATGCAGAATAGACAGTGACACGCTGAGTGTGATACATGATGACTGGAGACCTGTATGATAGTCACTATGCAGAATAGACAGTGACACGCTGAGTGTGATACATGATGACTGGAGACCTGTATGATAGTCACTATGCAGAATAGACAGTGACACGCTGAGTGTGATACATGATGACTGGAGACCTGTATGACTAGTCACTATGCAGAATAGACAGTGACACGCTGAGTGTGATACATGATGACTGGAGACCTGTATGATAGTCACTATGCAGAATAGACAGTGACACGCTGAGTGTGATACATGATGGACTGGAGACCTGTATGACAGTCACTATGCAGAATAGACAGTGAACACGCTGAGTGTGATACATGATGACTGGAGACCTGTATGATAGTCACTATGCAGAATAGACAGTGACACGCTGAGTGTGATACATGATGACTGGAGACCTGTATGAGACTAGTCACTATGCAGAATAGACAGTGACACGCTGAGTGTGATACATGATGACTGGAGACCTGTATGACAGTCACTATGCAGAATAGGACAGTGACACGCTGAGTGTGATACATGATGACTGGAGACCTGTATGAT